>NC_090363.1:13384846-13445277 GCF_035084215.1 Heptranchias perlo
TGGGGGAGTGGGACTAATTGGAGAGCTCTTTCAAAGAGATGGGCCAAATGGCCGCCTTCTACGCTGTATGATTCCTCCCTCAACCAACGTCACCAAAAACCAGACTGACCGGTCGTTCACCGCACTGCCGTTGTGGAAAGCCGCTGGTGCACAATGGCGGCTGTGTTTGCCTCGATGGGTCGGTGCAGTCCGAACCGTAGCGCACTCTCCTCTGAGACAGAAGGTCGTGGGTTCGAGGCCCCCTCCTCTAGAGACTTGAGCGCAAAACCCAGGCTGACACTCCCGGTTCAGTACTGCTGCACTGTCGGAGGTGCCGTCTTTCGGATGAGACATTAAACCGAGGCCTCGTCTGCCCCCTCAGGTGGACGTAAAAGATCCCGCGGCCACCATTTCGAAGAAGAGCAGGGGAGTTCTCCCGGTGTCCTGGGCCAATATTTATCCCTCAACCAACGTCACTAAAAAAAAGACATGCACTGGTCATTATCACATTACTGTTTGTGGGATCTTGCTGTGCGCAAATCGGCTGCCGTGTTTCCTACATTACAACAGCGACTATGCTTCAAAAGTATTTCATTGGCTGTAAAGCATGTTGGGACGTCCTGAGGTGGTGAAAGGCGCTATATAAATGCAAGTTCTTTCATTTTTTTTTCCTTAATTGTAACTCGGTGTATGAAGCCCTTTGAGATGTGGATAACGACAAATATCTTTGTGTCCCCCCCCCCGCCCCCCCCCTTCCACAGCCCAACGACCCGGTGACGAATATCTGCCAGGCTGCGGACAAGCAGCTCTTCACCCTGGTGGAGTGGGCGAAACGCATCCCGCATTTCTCCGACCTCCCGCTGGACGACCAGGTGATCCTGTTGAGAGCAGGTGAGGGGGAGTGTTTGTTTGTTGAGAGCAGGTGAGGAGGAGGCTGCCTGTGGGGGTGTGGGCTGGTCGGCCGGGCTCGTGTCGTGCGCTCTCCTGCCAGCGGTGCGGGACGGGGGGAACGTTCGAGAGGTGAGATGTAAAGAGGGAAATAGCGAGTAGCCAGTCTCACGCTTGGATTTTGAAAAGACTGCGGATTGCAGGAAAGAGCAAAATTATTTAGGGAGCTGATGGTCTGTGCTGTGTCGCGATCCTGGAATGAATTTTTAAAATTCATTCTTGGGATGTGGGTGTCACTGGCAAGGCCGGTGTTTATTTCTTGTCCCTTGAGAAGGTGGCGGTGAGCCGTCTTCTTAAACCGCTGCAGTCCGTGTGGTGAAGGTTCTCCCACAGCGCCGTTAGGTCGGGAGTTCCAGGATTTTGACCCAGCGACGATGAAGGAACGGCCGATTATATGTTGAAGTGAGAAACCGAGGTAAAATCCTAAGGCCTGTGGTGCCTTCCACATCACCAAGCTTGAAAAGGCGGGGCACACAGGAACAGGAGGAGGCCATTCGGCCCCTCGAGCCTGTTCCGCCATTCAGTGAGATCGTGGCTGATCTGTATCCTAACTCCATCCACCCGCCTTGGCTCCATATCCCTTAATACCCTCGGCTAGCAAAAATCTATCGATCTCCGATGTAAAGTGATTAATTGAGCTGGCATCTACTGCTCTTTGTGGGAGAGAGCTCCACGCTTCTACCGCCCTTTGCGTGGACAAGTGTTTCCAAACTCCTCTCCTGAACGGCCTGACTCTGATTTTAAGATTGTGTCCCCCTTGACCGAGACTCCCCCCACCAGTGGAAAAAGTTTCTCTCCATCTACCCTACCAACTCCTTTCAAAACCCTAAAAATCTCAATCAAATCACCTCTTAACCTTCTATATCCCAGGGAATACGAGGCTAATTTATATAATCTCTCCTCATAATCTAACTCTTGGAGCCCTGGTAACATTCTGGTGACTCTGCGCTGCCCTCCTTCCAAGGTGCGGTGCCCAGAACTGTACACAGTACGCCAGATGTGGGCTAACCAGGACTTTGTGAAGCTGGAGCAAAACTTCCTTCCCTTTATAGTCCAGCCCTCTAGTTATAAAAGCGAACATTCCTCTAGCCTTTTTGATTATTTTTTGTCGTGACCACTACATTTTAGTGATCTGTGTACATGGACCCCTAAATCTCTTTGGATCTCCACTGTTCCGAGCTTTTTACCATTTTTAAAAAAAATACTCATCTATCCTTTTTTGGTCCAAAATGGATGACCTCACACTTACCTGTGTTGAAACCCATCTGCCGCAGTTTTGCCCGCTCACTTAATCTCTCAATATCTCTTCATAATTTTATGTCCTGTCTACACTATTTATAATGCCACCAATTTTTGTGTCATCAGCAAACTTGGATATATGGCTCTCCATTGTTATCTAAGTCACTAATAAACGTCGTGAATGGTTGAGGCCCCAGCGCAGATCCTTGTGGGTCACCGCTAGTCACTTCCTTCCAATTCGAGTACATACCCAATTATGAAAAGACAGGGAAGAGCAGGTAAATCAAGAGGTAGCAGCATGAAGAGGGTAGGAGGGACAACCGGGAGCGGTAGGAATACCAGAATCCTGTCTTCCTGGGGAAGAACGTGTCCTGGCCGAAGGAGATGTCGCGACGAATCTTGATTTCCGTTCCTGGTTCTCCCTTCTCTTTCCCCCTCTCTTTCTCCCCCCCCCCCCCCCCATTCCTTGGTATCTGGGCACTTGTTAACATCCGTGTCTGCTTTTGTCCCTTCAGGTTGGAATGAGCTCCTGATAGCCTCGTTTTCGCACCGTTCAATAACGGTGAAGGATGGGATTCTCCTCGCCACCGGGCTACACGTCCACCGGAACAGCGCGCACAGCGCCGGGGTTGGAGCCATCTTCGACAGGTGGGGCATTGGGCGGGGCCGGCGGGGAACTGGGTCGGACGCTGACCCCTCACCTCCGGGATCTGGGTGGTGCAGTGGGTCGGCCGCTGACCTCTCACCTCCGGGACTGGGTGGTGCAGTGGGTCGGACGCTGACCATTCGCCTCCGGGACTGGGTGGTGCAGTGGGTCAGACGCTGACCTTTCACCTCTGGGACTGGGTGGTGCAGTGGGTCGGACGCTGACCTTTCGCCTCCGGGACTGGGTGGTGCAGTGGGTCAGACGCTGACCTTTCACCTCCGGGACTGGGTGGTGCAGTGGGTCAGACGCTGACCTTTCACCTCTGGGACTGGGTGGTGCAGTGGGTCGGACGCTGACCTTTCACCTCTGGAACCTGCATTGACATGCAGCCTGGACTGATGGGATTGAGAATCTGTGTCTGCTGTGTGAAAGGCTCCTTCATGGAACGAGTTTCCACACTCTGCAGACAAAAGAAAATGATCCATAATTTAGTGATCTCACCGAGAGTTCACATCGTTTCTAGTCTGGGAAATGTTACGTGTCACATTGATACAGAAAGAGGCTGCTTGACTCAAGTTGGAATTAAAACACATTTTTGGAGAGAAAATATAAAGGGAGCTTTACTCTGTATCTAACCCGTGCTGTACCTGCCCTGGGAGTGTTTGATGGGACAGTGTAGAGGG
This sequence comes from Heptranchias perlo, assembly GCF_035084215.1. Taxonomy (NCBI): domain Eukaryota; kingdom Metazoa; phylum Chordata; class Chondrichthyes; order Hexanchiformes; family Hexanchidae; genus Heptranchias; species Heptranchias perlo. Next base: position 13,388,342 of record NC_090363.1, read on the forward strand.
AGCTTTACTCTGTATCTAACCCGTGCTGTACCTGCCCTGGGAGTGTTTGATGGGACAGTGTAGAGGGAGCTTTACTCTGTATCTAACCCGTGCTGTACCTGCCCTGGGAGTGTTTGATGGGACAGTGTAGAGGGAGCTTTACTCTGTATCTAACCCGTGCTGTACCTGCCCTGGGAGTGTTTGATGGGACGGTGTAGAGGGAGCTTTACTCTGTATCTAACCCGTGCTGTACCTGCCCTGGGAGTGTTTGATGGGACAGTGTAGAGGGAGCTTTACTCTGTATCTAACCCATGCTGTACCTGCCCTGGGAGTGTTTGATGGGACAGTGTAGAGGGAGCTTTACTCTGTATCTAATCCGAGCTGTACCTGCCCTGGGAGTGTTTGATGGGACAGTGTAGAGGGAGCTTTACTCTGTATCTAACCCTTGCTGTACCTGCCCTGCGGGTGCTCGATGTTGTCACTGGGTGCCTGAAATGGGAAAGTGCATCATTCCCGGGCCTTAACCTCCCTCATCCTGAGGCCAAAAAGCTCACAGCTTCTTCATCTTGAGCGAGGATCGAACTTACCACTTGCCGTTGTTGATCGGCCACGGGTCCCTACAGTGGGCTTAGTGGAACGGTATACATTGTACTGCTGGTCAGTGGGTCCATCAGTTTATGACATGTTCTATTTTCCCCCCCACCCCCTTGTCTCCCAGGGTTCTGACTGAGCTGGTCTCCAAGATGAGAGATATGCAGATGGACAAGACAGAGTTGGGCTGCCTTCGAGCGATCATCCTCTTCAATCCTGGTACGAGGTACCCCTGAGCTATCCGGAGGGATCGTGAGCTCAGTTTGAGGAGACAGTGCTGACGATGGAGGGGTAGATGGAGATCTCTGATGGTGGGAGTTGGGTTAGGACAGGCAGCGAGGGAGAGCAGAGGAACGAGTGCTAAGGTGTATCTCAGTCAGTGTAAGTGTCAGCTCAGTGCTCAATGCAGACAGAGGTCGCGGGTACAAACCGGGCTACTACCAGGTCACTGTGTGTGTCTCTGTCCCGGTGTGTGTGTCTCAGACTCTCTGTCCCGGGGGGCGGGGGTGTGTGTCTCAGACTCTCTGTCCCGGGGGGGGGTGTGTGTCTCAGACTCTCTGTCCCGGGGTGTGTGTGTGTCTCAGACTCTCTGTCCCGGGGGGTGGGTGTGTCTCAGACTCTCTGTCCCGGGGTGTGTGTGCGTCTCAGACTCTCTGTCCCGGGGGGTGGGTGTGTCTCAGACTCTCTGTCCCGGGGTGTGTGTGTCTCAGACTCTCTGTCCCGGGGGGTGGGTGTGTCTCAGACTCTCTGTCCCGGGGTGTGTGTGCGTCTCAGACTCTCTGTCCCGGGGGGTGTGTGTGTCTCAGACTCTCTGTCCCGGGGGGTGGGTGTGTCTCAGACTCTCTGTCCCGGGGGGTGTGTGTGTCTCAGACTCTCTGTCCCGGGGTGTGTGTGTCTCAGACTCTCTGTCCCGGGGGGTGGGTGTGTCTCAGACTCTCTGTCCCGGGGTGTGTGTGTCTCAGACTCTCTGTCCCGGGGAGTGTGTGTGTCTCAGACTCTCTGTCCCGGGGTGTGTGTGTCTCAGACTCTCTGTCCCGGGGGGTGTGTGTGTCTCAGACTCTCTGTCCCGGGGGGTGGGTGTGTCTCAGACTCTCTGTCCCGGGGTGTGTGTGCGTCTCAGACTCTCTGTCCCGGGGTGTGTGTGTCTCAGACTCTCTGTCCCGGGGAGTGTGTGTGTCTCAGACTCTCTGTCCCGGGGTGTGTGTGTCTCAGACTCTCTGTCCCGGGGGGTGTGTGTGTCTCAGACTCTCTGTCCCGGGGGGTGTGTGTGTCTCAGACTCTCTGTCCCGGGGGGTGTGTGTGTCTCAGACTCTCTGTCCCGGGGGGTGGGTGTGTCTCAGACTCTCTGTCCCGGGGTGTGTGTGCGTCTCAGACTCTCTGTCCCGGGGTGTGTGTGTCTCAGACTCTCTGTCCCGGGGGGTGGGTGTGTCTCAGACTCTCTGTCCCGGGGGTGTGTGTGTCTCAGACTCTCTGTCCCGGGGGGTGTGTGTGTCTCAGACTCTCTGTCCCGGGGGGTGTGTGTGTCTCAGACTCTCTGTCCCGGGGGGGGGTGTGTCTCAGACTCTCTGTCCCAGTGGGTGGGTGTGTCTCAGACTCTCTGTCCCGGGGTGTGTGTGTCTCAGACTCTCTGTCCCGGGGTGTGTGTGCGTCTCAGACTCTCTGTCCCGGGGGGTGTGTGTGTGTCTCAGACTCTCTGTCCCGGGGGGGGGTGTGTCTCAGACTCTCTGTCCCAGGGGGTGGGTGTGTCTCAGACTCTCTGTCCCGGGGTGTGTGTGTCTCAGACTCTCTGTCCAGGGGGGTGTGTGCGTCTCAGACTCTCTGTCCCGGGGTGTGTGTGTCTCAGACTCTCTGTCCCGGGGTGTGTGTGTCTCAGACTCTCTGTCCCGGGGGGTGTGTGTGTCTCAGACTCTCTGTCCCGGGGGGGGGTGTGCGTCTCAGACTCTCTGTCCCGGGGGGTGTGTGTGTCTCAGACTCTCTGTCCCGGGGGGGGGGTGTGTGTGTCTCAGACTCTCTGTCCCGGGGGGTGTGTGTGTCTCAGACTCTCTGTCCCGGGGGGGGTGTGCGTCTCAGACTCTCTGTCCCAGGGGGGGTGTGCGTCTCAGACTCTCTGTCCCAGGGGGGGTGTGCGTCTCAGACTCTCTGTCCCGGGGGGGGGTGCGTCTCAGACTCTCTGTCCCGGGGGGGTGTGCGTCTCAGACTCTCTGTCCCAGGGGGGGTGTGCGTCTCAGACTCTCTGTCCCAGGGGGGGGGTGCGTCTCAGACTCTCTGTCCCGGGGGGGTGTGTGTCTCAGACACTCTGTCCCGGGGAGTGTGTCTCAGACTCTCTGTCCCGGGGGGGGGGGGGTGTGTCTCAGACTCTCTGTCCCGGGCAGTGTGTGTGTCTCAGACTCTCTGTCCCGGGGGGGTGTGTGTGTCTCAGACTCTCTGTCCCGGGGGGTGTGTGTCTCAGACTCTCTGTCCCGGGGAGTGTGCGTGTCTCAGACTCTCTATCCCGGGGGGTGTGCGTCTCAGACTCTCTGTCCCGGGGGGTGTGCGTCTCAGACTCTCTGTCCCGGGGGGTGTGCGTCTCAGACTCTCTGTCCCGGGGGGGTGTGCGTCTCAGACTCTCTGTCCCGGGGGGTGTGTCTCAGACTCTCTGTCCCGGGGGGTGTGTCTCAGACTCTCTGTCCCGGGCTGTGGTTTGTCCAAGAATGGTGAGTTTCGCAGACGGTGAATCGCAGCCGATACTTGTCCTGTACTCACCCAGTACGTGCGTGTGTGTATTTTTATATATATATCTGTACATATGCACACAAACACGTACACAACAACAACTACTTGCATTTATATATCGCCTTTAACGTAGTAAAAAGTCCCAGATCAGGAGATATTGGGACAGGTGACCAAAAGCTTGGTCAAAGAAGTAAGTTTTAAGGAGCGTCTTAAAAGAGGAGAGAGAGGCGGAGAGGTTTAGGGAGGTAATTCCAGAGCTTAAGGCCCAGGCAGCTGAAGGCACGGCCGCCAATGGTGGAGCGATTAAAATCGGGTATGCGTAAGCGGCCAGAATTGGAGGAGCGCAGAGATCTCGGAGGGTTGTCGGGCTGGAGGAGGTCACAGAGATAGGGAGGGTCGAGGCCATGGAGGGATTTGAAAACAAGGATGAGAATTTTAAATTTGAGGCGTTCCTGGATCGGGAGCCAATGTGGGTCAGCGAGCACAGGGGGCGATGGGGTGAACGGGACTTGGGTGCATGCACAGGCAGAAGGAGTTATTAAACGGTGATGCGGATGGGGATTCAGTCTAATAGTTCTTCCCCCCCCACCACCCGCTGCATGACCTCGCACACTGGAACCAGTTGTGATTGTGGCATTACCCCTTCTGAGATCATGTCTGACATCGAACCTGGGAGCTTGAGTCTGTGCATGGGAGCCAGAGATGGCCAACAGTGAGAAAGGGAGGGGTTTCGACACGCTGTGTACGTCCCTGACCACCATCTTTGCCTCCCGTAGATGCGAAGGGCCTGTCGAATCCAGCGGAGGTGGAAATTCTCCGGGAGAAGGTTTATGCCTCGCTCGAGTCTTACTGCAAACAGAGATACCCGGACCAGTTGGGCAGGTGAGCGATCACAAGAGGTCCACAGAGCAGGGCACCACCCGGGCTAGGCCCTCCTGCAGTTTACTCCCTCATCACCCCCCCCCCCCCCCCCCCCCCCCCCCCTTCTCCTGGAGGTGCTGATTCTTGCCGAGGGGGGCCACCCATCCAAAGGCTTCCCTCCTGAACCCCACCCAGGGGCCCACGTTCACCCATGGAGCCTTGGCACGTGATGTTCAGCTGTGGCGGGCATCAATGTGGGGGGAAGGGTTGAGGCAGCAACAGAATGAGGAGGGGGGTGACTGAGGAGGGGGGTGACTGGCGGAGGAGGGGGGTGACTGGCGGAGGAGGGGGGTGACTGGCGGAGGAGGGGGGTGACGGGCGGAGGAGGGGGGTGACGGGCGGAGGAGGGGGGTGACGGGCGGAGGAGGGGGGTGACGGGCGGAGGAGGGGGGTGACGGGCGGAGGAGGGGGGTGACGGGCGGAGGAGGGGGGTGACGGGCGGAGGAGGGGGGTGACGGGCGGAGGAGGGGGGTGACGGGCGGAGGAGGGGGGTGACGGGCGGAGGAGGGGGGGTGACGGGCTGGAGGAGGGGGGTGACGGGCTGGAGGAGGGGGGTGACGGGCTGGAGGAGGGGGGTGACGGGCTGGAGGAGGGGGGTGACGGGCTGGAGGAGGGGGGTGACGGGCTGGAGGAGGGGGGTGACGGGCTGGAGGAGGGGGGTGACGGGCTGGAGGAGGGGGGTGACGGGCTGGAGGAGGAGGAGGAGGAGGGGCTGGAGGAGGAGGAGGAGGGGGCTGGAGGAGGAGGAGGAGGGGGCTGGAGGAGGAGGAGGGGGGCTGGAGGAGGAGGAGGAGGGGGGGCTGGAGGAGGAGGAGGGGGGGGCTGGAGGAGGAGGAGGAGGGGGGGGGCTGGAGGAGGAGGAGGAGGGGAGGCTGGAGGAGGAGGAGGAGGGGGGGGCTGGAGGAGGAGGAGGAGGGGGGGGCTGGAGGAGGAGGAGGAGGGGGGGGCTGGAGGAGGAGGAGGAGGAGGGGGGGGCTGGAGGAGGAGGAGGAGGGGGGGGCTGGAGGAGGAGGAGGAGGGGGGGGCTGGAGGAGGAGGAGGAGGGGGGGCTGGAGGAGGAGGAGGAGGGGGGGCTGGAGGAGGAGGAGGAGGGGGGGGCTGGAGGAGGAGGAGGAGGGGGGGGCTGGAGGAGGAGGAGGAGGGGGGGGCTGGAGGAGGAGGAGGAGGGGGGGGGCTGGAGGAGGAGGAGGAGGGGGGGGGCTGGAGGAGGAGGAGGAGGGGGGGGGCTGGAGGAGGAGGAGGAGGGGGGGGGCTGGAGGAGGAGGAGGAGGGGGGGGGCTGGAGGAGGAGGAGGAGGGGGGGGCTGGAGGAGGAGGAGGAGGGGGGGGCTGGAGGAGGAGGAGGAGGGGGGGGCTGGAGGAGGAGGAGGAGGGGGGGGCTGGAGGAGGAGGAGGAGGGGGGGGGCTGGAGGAGGAGGAGGAGGAGGGGGGGGCTGGAGGAGGAGGAGGAGGGGGGGGCTGGAGGAGGAGGAGGAGGGGGGGGCTGGAGGAGGAGGAGGAGGGGGGGGCTGGAGGAGGAGGAGGAGGGGGGGGCTGGAGGAGGAGGAGGAGGGGGGGGCTGGAGGAGGAGGAGGAGGGGGGGGCTGGAGGAGGAGGAGGAGGGGGGGGCTGGAGGAGGAGGAGGAGGGGGGGGCTGGAGGAGGAGGAGGAGGGGGGGCTGGAGGAGGAGGAGGAGGGGGGGGCTGGAGGAGGAGGAGGAGGGGGCTGGAGGAGGTGGAGGAGGAGGAGGAGGGGTGGTGGTGGAGGAGGAGGAGGGGTGACTGAGGGGCGAGGGGAGGAGGGGTTATGAGATGGCGGTGGGTCTATATCTCGAGCTGTGGAGTGTGTCTCTGACCTGCCCGTACCTGTGCTCAGTGTGTTGACCTTGTTCCTGTCCTTTGCCCCGTTTCTCCCCCAGGTTTGCCAAGCTCCTCCTGCGTCTGCCCGCCCTGCGTTCCATTGGACTCAAGTGCCTGGAGCACCTCTTCTTCTTCAAGCTGATCGGAGACACTCCCATCGACACTTTCCTCATGGAGATGCTGGAGGCCCCACACCAGCTCTCCTGAGCAACTGGAGAGGAGGGGGGGCGCGGCCAGCGGTTAACGACGGGGTCAGACAGTACAGAAGCACGCCAAGGCGGTGGGGGAAGCGATCGGCCGGCAGCGAGGTCAGACCTCCTACCTTTCCAGAAGTATTATTAATTTTTGATTCATGTTCGGCTTCCTTCTCGTCTCTCTCTCTCTCCGTGAACTCCCGAGAGTGGAATTGTCGTCTCTCTCTCTCTCTCTATCTCTCCGTGAACGCCCGAGAGCAGAATTGTCGTCTGTCTGTCTCTCTCTCTCGCTCCCCGTTCCCTCCATCCGGAAAAGATGGTGGCTCTCGCTCCGTTTCCCGCAGCTGGAGACCGCCGCGACTGACCGACGCTGGAGAGAGAGAGGGAGGAGGAGGATGATGACGATGAATAGGACGTTCCTCGTGAGCCGCACACAGACCGGTTGCTACCTGTTATATCTGGAGGGACGACACTCCAGGGCTCTCTCCACGCCAGCATTGCTGGACTGCCGATCGATTCGCTGGCTGCTCTCGTTAACCTGAACTCATCTCTCCGTTTTTTTTTAAAACATTTCCCTCCCTCTCGCTCTTCAATAGATATCCAGCGGCCCAGGGACAACGTCCTCCTTTATTTACTCGAGCCGAGCCCTGGTTAGTTATTTGTATTTTGAGCAGTCGTTCAAACTCGGGGCGGGGGAGGGAGTTATTAAATTAATTAATTAATACAAAGCTACCCGTATGTTTAGCAGTATGTGCTGCTTAATACTTAGAGCTGCAGCTTTCTGCGTAATCTAGAGTCCGGCGTCTGGGTTCAAATCCAGACCGAGGGGGTAAACGTCGACTCTGGCTGTAAGGGGCTGCCAGGGAATGAGTCTCGCCAGGCCCGATCTGCGTCCCCTGTGGGTCTGGACCGACAGCGGTAATCGCACGGAATTGGTGAGAGAAACTAAAAATGTCCATCAGAGGCACATCGATGGGGCTAGGATACAGAGCTTTACTCTGTATCGAACCCCGGCTGTACCTGCCCTGGGAGTGTTTGATGGGACTGTGTAGAGGGAGCTTTACTCTGTATCTAACCCGTGCTGTACCTGCCCTGGGAGTGTTTGATGGGACAGTGTAGAGGGAGCTTTACTCTGTATCTAACCCGTGCTATACCTGCCCTGGGAGTGTTTGATGGGACAGTGTAGAGGGAGCTTTACTCTGTATCTAACCCGTGCTGTACCTGCCCTGGGAGTGTTTGATGGGACAGTGTAGAGGGAGCTTTACTCTGTATCTAACCCGTGCTACACCTGCCCTGGGAGTGTTTGATGGGACAGTGTAGAGGGAGCTTTACTCTGTATCTAACCCGTGCTGTACCTGCCCTGGGAGTGTTTGATGGGACAGTGTGGAGGGAGCTTTACTCTGTATCTAACCCCGGCTGTTCCTGCCCTGGGAGTGTTTGATGGGACAGTGTAGAGGGTGCTTTACTCTGTATCTAACCCGTGCTGTACCTGCCCTGGGAATGTTTGATGGGACGGTGTAGAGGGAGCTTTACTCTGTATCTAACCCGTGCTGTACCTGCCCTGGGAGTGTTTGATGGGACAGTGTGGAGGGAGCTTTACTCTGTATCTAACCCCGGCTGTTCCTACCCTGGGAGTGTTTGATGGGACAGTGTGGAGGGAGCTTTCCTCTGTATCTAACCCGTGCTGTACCTGCCCTGAGCGTGTTTGATGGGACAGTGTAGAAGGAGCTTTGCTCTGTATCTAACCCGTGCTGTACCTGCCCTGAGAGTGTTTGATGGGACAGTGTAGAGGGAGCTTCACTCTCGCCTCTGCTGCCCCTGACCCCAGAGTTGTTAGATGCTGGTGCTGCTTGAAATGGGTATCTGATGGCATTTATAATCCAGAGAGGCGCTGGACGAATCCAGTAGATCAGGTACTGAAGCCAGTGACTGAGAACAAGGCCATGGGTTCTGTCTGGACACTGGCCCTGGGCATAAACCAGGGACTAGTTTGCTTTCATTTCTTGTAAAGCCCTGTTCCCGCAAACTTCTGTTACATCAGCTGTTCGCAGGCTTGGCGGTGCTGTCGATTCACTGAGGCACAGAATATATTTACGGCATGTTTAACAAAATATCATCAACATTGTGATGTTTTTTGACTTGTATTTTGCTACCAAACGCATAAAAAAAAACCATTTTAACTGTAGCAGTTGCCCATGTACTGGAAAAGTTCAGTGTTGACCCAAAGAAGGTCTGATTTTCTTGTGCTTTTTATTTTTTTTAAATTCATTCTCGGGATGTGGGCGTCGCTGGCCAGGCCGGCATTTATTGCCCATCCCTAATTGCCCTTGAGAAGGTGGTGGTGAGCCGCCTTCTTGAACCGCTGCAGTCCGTGTGGTGAAGGTTCTCCCACAGTGCTGTTAGGAAGGGAGTTCCAGGATTTTGACCCAGCGACGATGAAGGAACGGCGATATATTTCCAAGTCGGGATGGTGTGTGACTTGGAGGGGAACGTGCAGGTGGTGGTGTTCCCATGTGCCTGCTGCCCTTGTGCTTCTAGGTGGTAGAGGTCGTGGGTTTGGGAGGTGTTGTCGAAGAAGCCTTGGCGAGTTGCTGCAGTGCATCCTGTGGATGGTACACACTGCAGCCACAGTGCGCCGGTGGTGGAGGGAGTGAATGTTTAGGGTGGTGGATGGGGTGCCAATCAAGCGGGCTGCTTTGTCCTGGATGGTGTCGAGTTTCTTCAGTGTTGCTGCCCCCATCCAGCGTGCCACCTGATCTAAACGTCTGAGTCTTGAAACCAAACACTGGGGCAATCCATGTGGGAGGGTTGTTCTGGTCTGGAGCGTGCCCGCTCTCCCTGTTGGGACATGACCCTCTTGCCCGAACCCGGAACTCGCAGCTTGGCGAGAGCCAAGGTTTGGACTGAGCCAGGTGTGCACAGGGGGGTTACTACTGGAGGTTAACCAACTTTCTGCTGCATATCCAGACAGGGCGTCCTTTCCCAGTGATATCCACTATATTGGCCACCAGCCAGATGTGGCTGGTTGGCAATCCAGATGTGGCTGGTTGCACTTCTGATCACTGTCATTGGGCCCGTGATCTCGACACTCGTATTCACTTTGGATCTGCATGTGAACTTTACCCTTTTTGTGCGTTTGTTGGCGAGACGGTAAGACAGAAAGCAGAGCGTGTGGGTGGTTTTGACCATTGAGAGTTCTTTACTCCCTTGGCTACTGAATGGTGGCAGATGTCTGTTGGGGAAATGCACACCGAGACCTTAAACCGAGGCCTCGTCCGCCCCCTCAGGCGGGACGTAAAAGATCCCACGGCCACTATTTCGGAGAAGAGCAGGGGAGTTCTCCCCGCTGCCCTGGGCCTATATTTATCCCTCAACCAACATCACTGAAACAGATTGGTCATTATCACGTGGCTGTTTGTGGGATCTTGCTGTTCTCATATTGGCTGCTGCCTTTCCTACATTACAACAGTGACTACACTTCAAAAAGTACTTCACTGGCTGAAAAGCACTTTGGGATATCCTGAGGTTGTGGAAGACGCTATATAAATACAATTTTTTTTAAAAAGTATATTTTCCTGTATTGTGTGTAAGATTTTTTTTTATACTAAAACTAGTTGCACGTGGCTAAAATGGTGTCACTGTAGTCTCGCCTGTGCCTGAGTCAGAGATTTCTATTGGAGCAGTGGCATGTGGGGTTATCGGGAGGCAAGTGGGAAGACCCCTGGCCGCCTATAATCGGCCAGTGAACCCTGCCAGCTTCCATTGGCGGCTGGTCCATTATCAGCAGCATTGTCGACCTGACTGGCTCAGGTGTGGCGTGGCTAAGATGGCCACAGGTGGTTGACTTATTTCCCATCTCCCAGAGCCAAAGGTACCCCGCTGTCCACCTGCGCCTCACCCCCAAAGGAGGCTGGTCAGTGCTTAGTGTATTAGGGTTCAGAGAAACTTAACCCGGTGCCAATCTGTGTCACTGTGTGACAAGCTTCTTGTGGTACACTTGCTACCGCTTTCGCTGCCATTGGTGACTGACCTTGCTTTCAAATCCCTCCATGGCCCCCGCCCCTCCCTATCTCTGTAACCTCCTCCAGCCCGACAACCCTCCGAGATCTCTGCGCTCTTCCAGTTCTGGCCTCTTGTACATCCTTGATTTTAATCGCTCCACCATTGGCGGCCGTGCCTTCAGCTGCCTAGGCCCTAAGTTCCTTCCCTAAACCTCTCCGCCTCTCTCTCTCCTCCTTTAAGACGCTCCTTAAAACCTATCTCTTTGACCAAGCTTTTGGTCACCTGTCCTAATATCTCCTTATGTGGCTCGGTGTCAAATTTCGTCTGATAATCGCTCCCGTGAAGCTACACGGGATGTTTTACTACGTTAAATGCAAGTTGTTGTAAGCACCAGAACTCTGCCCCAAGTGTTACGCAGCTCCGTTGCACGTTGGAAAGGACACGGTGTACGTCTGTGCTGCGAGGTGTCCAAGCGAAGACGGACTCCACTTTTCACACGCCCACCGTTGGCTTTTACCGAAAGGCGTTGAGACAACGCGGGGAAAAGCAACTAAAGCACCAGGCGGACGTATTTAGGGCACACGGCCAGAACGACGGGGTCTTGAGACGACGCAGGGTCGCGTCGAGGCTTTACGACGCACCGGTCCAGCCCCCCCTCGGAGTAGCGCGCGCAGGTTTGGTCGCCGCGCTCCTCGAGGGACGTGCGTGCGTTGGCGAGGCTGCAGCGACCAGCAGCGGAGAGTTGATCGGCCACGTTTAAAGGGGACGAGGAAAGATTGAATCTCTGCAGTCTTGAGAAGGTGAAGGGAAGACCTCACTGAGAAAGGAACAGCAAGAACTTGGATTTGTTTCGTGCCTTGTCATGTCCTCGGGAGGCTTTAAGTGGAGATTTAATAGGGGTGCTCACAACGACGAGGGGGGGGGTCTCGATAGTGGATAGGGAGAAACTGTTTCCAGTGGCAGGAGGGTCGGTGACCAGAGGATACAGATTTGCGATAATTGGCAAAAGAACCAGAGGGGAGATGAGAAATATTTTTGCGCAGCGAGTTATTACGATTTGGAACGCACTGCCTGAAAGGGAAGCAGGTTTAATCATAACTTTCAAAAGGATGAATACTTGAAAAGGAAAAATTTGCAGGGCTATGGGGAAAGAGCGGGGGGAGTGGGACTAATTGCATAGTTCTTTCAAAGATCCAGCACAAGCACGATGGGTGGAATTACCTGCTTCATGACATCTGAAACTGTTGGGGAGTCGGTCGGAAGCTCATTTCCCTGCTTAACCATGTAGAGCAATAATACATTAATAACCGTTTAAAATAAATTTTTTAAAACTAACTTGTCCTGTCTCGATTTATCTGGCCCACACTTACTTCTACTGCTTTACTTACGATGTAATTTACCCGCACCAAGCTGTGTCGTTTTATTCACAAAACTGAATTTAACAATTTTTAAAAATGTTTTCTTGACCTTTTGAGGGGTCATTTTACAGGTTGGCCATGGATTCTACAAATTGGCTCCAGAAACAGCCCCGGTCTCTAACTGTAAATGGGAGGATGGTATGAAAGGGTTAATCTCCGCTTGGACCGGGGCTGCCCAGTGTCTTGCTATAAATTGGGAGAAGGTGGGTTAAAGGGTTAATCCCCTGTGCTGGGATCAGGCTGCCCAATGTCTGTCTTCAAATGGGAGGGGAGTGGGGTGAAAGGGTTAATCCCCGGGTTAGGATCGGGCTGCCCAGTGTCTCTTTAAATGGGAGAAGGTGGGTGAAAGGGTTAATCCCCGGGTTAGGATCGGGCTGTCCAGTGTCTGTCTTTAAATGGGAGGGGAGTGGGGTGAAAGGGTTAATCCCTGGGTTAGGTTTGGGCTGCCCAGTGTGTCTTTAAATGGGAGGGGAGTGGGGTGGGGTGAAAGGGTTAATCCCCGGGTTAGGATCGGGCTGCCTAGTCTCTCTTTAAATGGGAGAAGGTGGGTGAAAGGGTTAATCCCCGGGTTAGGTTTGGGCTGCCCAGTGTGTCTTTAAATGGGAGGGGAGTGGGGTGAAAGGGTTAATCCCCGGGTTAGGATCGGGCTGTCCAGTGTCTGTCTTTAAATGGGAGGGGAGTGGGGTGAAAGGGTTAATCCCCGGGTTAGGATCGGGCTGTCCAGTGTCTGTCTTTAAATGGGAGGGGAGTGGGGTGAAAGGGTTAATCCCCGGGTTAGGTTTGGGCTGCCCAGTGTCTGTCTTTAAATGGGAGGGGAGTGGGGTGAAAGGGTTAATCCCCGGGTTAGGTTTGGGCTGCCCAGTGTGTCTTTAAATGGGAGGGGAGTGGGGTGAAAGGGTTAATCCCCGGGTTAGGATCGGGCTGCCCAGTGTCTGTCTTTAAATGGGAGGGGAGTGGGGTGAAAGGGTTAATCCCCGGGTTAGGATCGGGCTGCCCAGTGTCTGTCTTTAAATGGGAGGGGAGTGGGGTGAAAGGGTTCTTTATGTATGGGGGTGTGGGGTATAGTGTTAGAGAGGGGAGAGAGCATCTCTTAATATGAAATGTTAATGCAAAATTGCAATCAATGTCTTCACTGCACCCGCTCAGATATTATCTGGACGTTTTGTTATTTCTGGGTAAGTTGGTGGGTCTGTGATGTTGGGCAGTTGGTGCAAACTCAATCCCTCTTCCCCTCCCCGTTACCTCACTACATCGTCCAGTGTCTGAGCCCTCCGCAGTCCCCTCTCTCCCTCTGACCAGAGCACGAGCTCCGGCCCCCCGACTGACTCCATCCAGTCCGTCTGGATCCCAGGGTTCTCGCTGCACAGGCACCAGGCCTTGTGTCCTCTCCGTGCCCACGAGGGGGCAGCACAGCACCAGGGATGGGCAGGACCGAGCTTTGGGGGGGGGGGCCACTGGGGCTCCTCAATGGGGCTGAGCTCAGCAACTTCTCAGGCTATTGACAGCATCCCGTTAACCCCTCGGCACGCAGGGACAGTCTGCTTAAAGGAAGGGAAGAGAATGAAATCTGGCTGGTTGGGGAACAGTGTGTCCTGGGGGGAGGGAGAGCTGGTTCAGATTGCTGTCACTGGCAGATTCTGCGCTCTCGTTTAAAAAGTGTCGCTGTCCTTGGCTGCGTTTTTTTTTTTCCCCCTCGATCTTGCAGCTTGTCCGCTCCAACACTTTCGGGACGTGTGAAGGATGTCAAGGCCTTGGAGAGGGTGCAGAGGAGATTTAACAGAACGGTGCCAGGGATGAGGGACTTCAGTTACGCGGAGAACCTGGGGGAGGCGGGGGGGGTTTTTCCTTGCAACCGAGAAGGTTAAGGGGAGATTTGATCGAGGCGTTCAAAATCATGAGGGGTTTTTGAGAGAGTAAATAAGGAGACACTGTTTCCAGGAGCAGAAGGGCCGGTCACCAGAGGACACAGATTTACGGTAATTGGCAAAAAAAGCCAGAGGGGAGATGAGAGTTTTTTTTTTAACGCAGCGAGTTGTTCTGATCTGGAATGCGCTGCCTGAGAGGGCGGTGGAAGCAGATTCAGTAGCAACTTTCAAAAGGGAATTTGTTAAATGCTTGAAGGGGAAAAATTTGCAGGGCTATAGGGGAAAGAGCAAAGGGGGGAGCTGGGGCAGCACTTTCGAAGAGCTGGCACGGGCACGAAGGGCCGAATGGCTGTCCGATCCTATGAATTGCAGCTTGGAACGGACAGAGCTCGGGCCTTGAAGCCCAGGGCCTCGATGGCCTGCTCCTCCTCCCACTGCCCCGGTAGCCGGTGACCCCCATACTCGGGGTACGGTCCAGTGGGTACAGCTCATCCTTTGGTACGTCGTCGCATCATGCGTGTGAGCCTCAAAGGCGAGCGGCTCTTCGACCAGGGAGGGATGTCAGAGCTCCTTCCTCTCTCGCCTTTCACCCACCTGCACTTTCCAGCAGGGGGCGCCTGGTTAAAAAGAAAGGACTTGCATTTATATAGCACCTTTCGCGACCTCAGGACGCCCCAAAGCACTTTACAACCAATGAACTACTTTTTGAAGTGTGGTCACTGTTGTAATGTGGAAAAACGTGGCAGCCCATTTGAGCACAGCAAGATCCCACAAAAAGCAATGCAATTTAAAAAAAAAATTCATTCACGGGGTGTGGGCATCGCTGGCGAGGCCGGCATTTATTGCCCATCCCTAATTGCCCTTGAGAAGGTGGTGGTGAGCCGCCTTCTTGAACCGCTGCAGTCCGTGTGGTGAAGGTTCTCCCACAGTGCTGTTAGGAAGGGAGTTCCAGGATTTTGACCCAGCGATGATATATTTCCAAGTCGGGATGGTGTGTGACTTGGAGGGGAACGTGCAGGTGGTGTTGTTCCCATGTGCCTGCTGCTCTTGAATTCTAGGTGGTAGAGGTCGCGGGTTTGGGAGGTGCTGTCGAAGAAGCCTTGGCGAGTTGCTGCAGTGCATCCTGTGGATGGTACACACCGCAGCCACAGTGCGCTGGTGGTGAAGGGAGTGAATGTTTAGGGTGGTGGATGGGGTGCCAATCAAGCGGGCTGCTTTGTCCTGGATGGTGTCGAGCTTCTTGAGTGTTGTTGGAGCTGCACTCATCGAGGCAAGTGGAGAGTATTCCATCACACTCCTGACTTGTGCCTTGTAGATGGTAGAAAGGGCTTTGGGGAGTCAGGAGATGAGTCACTCGCCGCAGAATACCCAGCCTCTGACCTGCTCTTGTAGCCACAGTATTTATATGGCTGGTCCAGTTAAGTTTCTGGTCAATGGTGACCCCCAGGATGTTGATGGTGGGGGATTCGGCGATGGTAATGCCGTTGAATGTCAAGGGGAGGTGGTTAGACTGTCTCTTGTTGGAGATGGTCATTACCTGGCACTTGTCTGGCCCGAATGTTACTTGCCACTTATCAGCCCAAGTCTGGGTGTTGTCCAGGTCTTGCTGCATGCGGGCACGGACTGCTTCATTATCTGAAAGAATGACCTGATCGGTTTTTTTTTAGTGATTATTGGTTGAGGGATAAATACTGACTCAGGATAATGCGTTGTTCTTCGAAATAGTGCCATGGGGTCTTTTACATCCACCTGAGAGGGCAGACAGGGCCTCGGTTTATCGTTTCATCCAAAAGACGGCACCTCCTACAAGATGCAGCATCTCCCTCAGTACTGCACTAAAGTGTCAGCCTGGATTATGTGCTCGAGTCTCTGGAGTGGGACTTGAACCCACAACCTTCTGACTCGGAAGCCAGAGTCCCGCTGAGCCACGGCTAACACATAAGTTGGCTGAATTTTCCCTTCCCTAATTTGAGTCCTCTTGCGGCTCATTGCACCACTGAAGAACGTAAGAAATAGGAGCTGGAGTAGGCCGTACGGCCCCCTGAGTTTACTCTACAATTCAATAAGATCATGGCTGATCTTCAACCTCAACTCTACTTTCCTACCCGATCCCCATATCCCTTGATTCCCCTAGAGTCCAAAAATCTATCCATCTCAGCCTTGAATATATTCAGCGACTCAGCATCCACAGCCCTCTGGGATGGAGAATTCCAAAGATTCACAACCCTCTGAGTGAAGAAATTCCTCCTCATCTCAGTCTTAAATGGCCGACCCCTCATCCTGCGACTGTGCCTCCGAGTTCTGGACTCTCCAGCCATGGGAAACCATCTCTCAGCATCTACCCTGTCGAGCCCCCTCAGAATCTTACATGTTTCAATGAGATTACCTCTCATTCTTCTGAACTCCAGAGAGAATAGGCCCATTCTACTCAACCTCTCCTCATAGGACAACCCTCTCATCCCAGGAATTAATCTAGTGACCCTTCGTTGCACTGCCTCTAAGGCAAGTATATCCTTCCTTAGGTAAGGAGACCAAAACTGTGCACAGTACTCCAGGTGAGGTCTCACCAAAGCCCTGTACAGAGTCCCTACCACTGCCCCAGCAGGGACCCAGACCGGGTCCGCCTGGCCTGAATGGTTCAGTTGCATAACTCCCTTACTATCGAGAAACTTCCAACGTTCCTGATGTGAGGCTGCCATCCAGCCTCGCGTTGATTTTTCGGAATGAGCGCACTCCTGTATTTGTCAGAATCGAACGCTCTCGAGTCAACCATCAGGCAGTTCGGATTTGGCGTAGAGCTCCCTCTACGGCTGATAATCAACCAGCCTGCCTTGACACCAGTCCCACAGGAGCATCCTCCCTACTGTGACATTTGGACGTTAAACGCCACCTTATCTTTCACACGGAAGGGGTCGACACCCCTCCCAAACTCACTTCACAAACGCTCGTCACGGCCAAACGCCCCGTGCCTGGGCTGGATTTGAAACCAGCTCCCAGAGATGGAAGGTCACAGCGCTCCGGCAGAGAGAGGAAATTGTCAATCATTCTCTGAGCCGTAATCCAGTTCGGATCTGAGAGGTGAAATGTCAATGTGTTTGGTGCTGATCCCCTTTGATCTGGGATCTGCGTATTTCATTAGCGGCAAGTGACCCAGTTGGGAGCCTTGCGGTTGTGCAGTTGCTAAGTCAGACTGATGGCAGCTGAGAGGGAGTTATAAATGAGGTAAGTGGAAATAGCACCAACTGTTTTAGCACTTTCAACGAGAAGCTCCCCAAAGAGCAAAGACAACTTTTACAGCAGCTAATTCAGGCAGGCTTTTAGAAGCATGCAATGATATTTAACTCCTGGTCTGCACATCTGCAGGTTGCCAAAAATGCCTCTGGCTTGGGTTTAGGTTCCAAGCACAGTTCCTGTAACACGTGAATCAGATTTCGGTTCCACATTCTAAAAAGAAAGACTTGCATTTATATAGCACCTTTCACGACCTCAGGACATCCCAGAGCACATTAAATTCTTTTGAAATGTAGTCACTGTTGTAGTGCAGGAGATGCTGCGGCTAATTTGGACGCAGCTAGATTCCCCCAAGCAGCAATGTGATAATGATCAGATAATCTGCTTTTAGCGATGTTGCTTGAGGGATAGACTGGAGAGGACTCCGCTGTTCTTCGAAATAGTGGCTTTTACGTCAATCTAAGAAGGCAGGTACAGCCTCCGTTTGACGTCTCATCTGAAAACCAGCACCTCTGACAGTGCAGCACTCCCTCAGTACTGCACTGGGAGTGTCAGCTTAGATTTTGTGTTCAAGTCTCTGGAGTGCGACTTGAACCTGCAACCTTCAGACTCAGGGGTGAGAGTGCTCCCCACTGCGACACGGCAGATGTGAGTCTAGATCAACTATTTGAGCGACTGAACACAGGGACGGAAATCACAGCCACTGAACACAGGGACTGAAATCACACCCACTGATCACAGGGACTGAAATCACACCCACTGAACACAGGGACGGAAATCACACCCACTGATTAAGGACTGAAATCACAGCCACTGAACACAGGGACTGAAATCAAACCCACTGATTAAGGACTGAAAACACAGCCACTGATCACAGGGACTGAAATCACACCCACTGATCACAGGGATTGAAATCACACCCACTGATTAAGGACTGAAATCACTCCCACTGATTATAGGGACTGAAATCACAGCCACTGATCACAGACTGAAATCACAGCCACTGATCACAGACTGAAATCACACCCACTGATCACAGGGACTGAAATCACACCCACTGAACACAGGGACGGAAATCACACCCACTGAACACAGGAACTGAAATCACACCCACTGATTATAGGGAATGAAATGACACCCACTGATTATAGGGACTGAAATCACACCCACTGAACACAGGGACGGAAATCACACCCACTGAACACAGGGACTGAAATCACACCCACTGAACACAGGGACTGAAATCACACCCACTGATCACAGGGACTGAAATCACACCCACTGAACACAGGGACGGAAATCACACCCACTGAACACAGGGACGGAAATCACACCCACTGAACACAGGGACGGAAATCACACCCACTGAACACAGGGACTGAAATCACAGCCACTGAACACAGGGACTGAAATCACACCCACTGAACATAGGGACTGAAATCACACCCACTGATCACACGGTCTGAAATCACACCCACTGATTAAGGATTGAAATCACACCCACTGATTAAGGATTGAAATCACACCCACTGAACACAGGGACTGAAATCACACCCACTGAACACAGGGACGGAAATCACAGCCACTGATTAAGGACTGAAAACACAGCCACTGATCACAGGGACTGAAATCACACCCACTGATCACAGGGACTGAAATCACACCCACTGATCACAGGGACTGAAATCACACCCACTGATTATAGGGACTGAAATCACACCCACTGATCACAGGGACTGAAATCACACCCACTGATCACAGGGACTGAAATCACACCCACTGATCACAGACTGAAAAACACACCCACTGATTACAGGGACTGAAATCGCACCCACTGATAATAGGGACTGAAATCACACCCACTGATCACAGACTGAAAAACACACCCACTGATTACAGGGACTGAAATCACTCCCACTGATCACAGGGACTGAAATCACTCCCACTGATCACAGGGACTGAAATCACACCCACTGATCACAGACTGAAATCACACCCACTGATCACAGACTGAAAAACACACCCACTGATTACAGGGACTGAAATCACACCCACTGATAATAGGGACTGAAATCACACCCACTGATCACAGGGACTGAAATCACACCCACTGATTATAGGGATTGAAATCACACCCACTGATCACAGGGACTGAAATCACACCCACTGATCACAGGGACTGAAATCACACCCACTGATCACAGGGACTGAAATGACACCCACTGATTATAGGGATTGAAATGACACCCACTGATCACAGGGACTGAAATCACACCCACTGATCACAGGGACTGAAATCACACCCACTGATTACAGGGACTGAAATCACACCCACTGATTATAGGGACTGAAATCACACCCACTGATTACAGGGACTGAAATCACAGCCACTGATCACAGGGACTGAAATCACACCCACTGATCACAGGGACTGAAATCACTCCCACTGATCACAGGGACTGAAATCACACCCACTGATCACAGGGACTGAAATCACACCCACTGATCACAGGGACTGAAATCACACCCACTGATCACAGGGACTGAAATCACACCCACTGATTACCGGGACTGAAATCACACCCACTGATTATAGGGACTGAAATCACACCCACTGATTACAGGGACTGAAATCACAGCCACTGATCACAGACTGAAATCACAGCCACTGATTATAGGTACTGAAATCACACCCACTGATAATAGGGACTGAAATCACACCCACTGATTATAGGGATTGAAATCACACCCACTGATCACAGGGACTGAAATCACACCCACTGATCACAGGGACTGAAATCACACCCACTGATCACAGGGACTGAAATGACACCCACTGATTATAGGGATTGAAATGACACCCACTGATAATAGGGACTGAAATCACACCCACTGATCACAGGGACTGAAATCACACCCACTGATCACAGGGACTGAAATCACACTCACTGATCACAGGGACTGAAATCACACCCACTGATCACAGAGACTGAAATCACACCCACTGATTACCGGGACTGAAATCACACCCACTGATTATAGGGATTGAAATCACACCCACTGATCACAGGGACTGAAATCACACCCACTGATCACAGGGACTGAAATCACACCCACTGATCACAGGGACTGAAATGACACCCACTGATTATAGGGATTGAAATGACACCCACTGATAATAGGGACTGAAATCACACCCACTGATCACAGGGACTGAAATCACACCCACTGATCACAGGGACTGAAATCACACCCACTGATCACAGGGACTGAAATCACACCCACTGATTATAGGGACTGAAATCACACCCACTGATTATAGGGATTGAAATCACACCCACTGATCACAGGGACTGAAATCACACCCACTGATTATAGGGATTGAAATCACACCCACTGATCACAGGGACTGAAATCACACCCACTGATTATAGGGATTGAAATCACACCCACTGATCACAGGGACTGAAATCACACCCACTGATCACAGGGACTGAAATCACACCCACTGATCACAGGGACTGAAATCACACCCACTGATTATAGGGACTGAAATCACACCCACTGATCACAGGGACTGAAATCGCAATCACTGATCACAGACTGAAATCACACCCACTGATCACAGGGACTGAAATCGCAATCACTGATCACAGGGACTGAAATCACACCCACAGCCCCCATCGGCAAGGACTGCCTGGGTCCCTAACGGAGTTGCACAGTGACCTTCACTCAACTATTGAACGGTTAGTACACTTCGACTAACACTATCGACCTGGCCAACTTCATAAATGCAATCACAGTAAATAAAAGCAAGCTAGAGGAGTGAGGAGGAAATTAGAGAGAGAGAAGAAAGAAAGACTTGCATTTATATAGCACCTTTCACGACCTCAGGACGTCCCAAAGCGCTTTACAACCAATGAAGTACTTTTTGAAGTGTAGTCACTGTTGTGATGTCGGAAACGCGGCAGCCAATTTGCGCACAGCAAGATCCCACAAGATCCCGCGATGTGACAAATGAGCAGATCATCTGTTGGTTGGGGGATCGATGTCGGCCTAGGACCCCGGGGAGAGCTCCCCTGCCAAGAAAAAAGCACTCGGAGTTTTTGCTTGAGACGTGGGTTTGATCGAGGGAGAAGCTGTGCAGAATCTTTCCTTGGGAGATGAAAGGGGTTGAGTAGCAAAATATCAGTTTGGGAGTTAACTCATGAGGAGTTAATGCCTGGAGAAATCTGTAAGATGGAATTTGGAGGTGGGCCGTCTATGTTGCTGTCTATAAAGATCACTTCCAACCATAATGAATCTAGTTGCTACTGGCTTATTGGGAATAAGGAAGAAAAGAACAAGTTGCATTTATATAGCGCCTTTCACGACCTCAGGGACGTCCTAAAGCGCTTTACGACCAATAAAGGACTTTTTGAAGTGTAGTCACTGTTGTAATGTAGCAGCCAATTTACGCACAGCAAGATCCCACAAACAGCAACGTGATAATGACCAGATCATTTGTTTTAGTGATATTGGTTGAGAGATAAATATTGGCCCAGGACGCCTCCCCTGCAAAATCAGGCTGTGCCCTCCTGAGAGGGCAAACAGGGCCTCAGTTTAACATCTCATCCAAACAAGGGCCCATCCAACAGTGTAGCGCTCCCTCAGTACTGCCCTGGAGTGGGGCTCGAACCCATGACCATTGCTGACTCTGAGGTGAGTGTGCTAGCTACTGAGCCACAGCTGACAATCTGTTAGGGACCTGTAAAAGCAACACAGCTTTTACAGTCGAACAACACGTGTGTCAGACGGGCTGGACCGGAAACGTAACACTGAAGAAGTGATGGCAAGTAACCAAAAGGGAGCGGCTTGTGAGAAAATTAAAAATCAGGAAACCTTAGCCGTCAAGGACAGACCTCATCCACCCAACTAAAACCCAATGATCGCTCCTTTTGGGCGGGAGGGGGGTGGTGGTGGATGCTATGAAAATTCTGGAATGCTCCATATTAGTTGGTCTAACATGGTCCAAAGGGACTTAGGGGTTCAGGTACATAGATCATTGAAGTGTCATGAACAGGTGCAGGAAATAATCAATAAGGCTAATGGAATGCTGGCCTTTATATCTAGAGGACT
The DNA here is from genome assembly GCF_035084215.1 of Heptranchias perlo. Lineage (NCBI taxonomy): Eukaryota > Metazoa > Chordata > Chondrichthyes > Hexanchiformes > Hexanchidae > Heptranchias > Heptranchias perlo. Next base: position 13,410,210 of record NC_090363.1, read on the forward strand.
AGAGTACAAGGGGGCAGAAGTTATGCTGCAGCTATACAAAGCCCTGGTTAGACCGCACCTGGAGTACTGTGAGCAGTTCTGGGCACCGCACCTTCGGAAGGACATATTGGCCTTGGAGGGAGTGCAGCGTAGGTTTACTAGAATGATACCCGGACTTCAAGGATTAAGTTACGAGGAGAGATTACACAAATTGGGGTTGTATTCTCTAGAGTTTAGAAGGTTAAGGGGTGATCTGATCGAAGTTTATGAGATATTAAGGGGAACAAATAGGGTGGATAGAGAGAAACTATTTCCGCTGGTTGGGGATTCTAGGAGTAGGGGGCACAGTCTAAAAATTAGAGCCAGACCTTTCAGGAGTGAGATTAGAAAACATTTCTACACACAAAGGGTGGTAGAAGTTTGGAACTCTCTTCCGCAAACGGCAATTGATACTAGCTCAATTGCTAAATTTAAATCTGAGATAGATAGCTTTTTGGCAACCAAAGGTATTAAGGGATATGGGCCAAAGGCAGGTATATGGAGTTAGATCACAGATCAGCCATGATCTTATCAAATGGCGGAGCAGGCACGAGGGGCTGAATGGCCTCCTCCTGTTCCTATGTTCCTATGACTTTCATAAATTTGTGACAACTTTATTTCAGAATATTGGAGCTGACCCTTCACTATTTGGATAAAGGTGGGATTTGCAGAGACCTCATACCTATGTGCACTGATTCGAAACATGCTCATAGCGTACACCAGCTCGGAATCGTAGAATCGTTCAGCACAGAAGGAGGCCATTTAGCCCATCGTGCCTGTGCTGGCTCTTTGAAAGAGCTGTTTAATTAGTCCCACTCCCCCTGCTCTCTCCCCGTAACCCTGCAAATTTTTTTCTTTTCAAGCACATATGCTAAATCTTTCTAAATCACTGGTTAGGCCCACACTTTCGGAAGGATGTCAAGGCCTTAGAGAGGGTGCAGAAGAGATTTACTAGAATGGTTCCAGGGATGAGGGACTTCAGTTATGTGGAGAGACTGGAGAAGCTGGGGTTGTTCTCCTTAGAACAGAGAAGGTTAAGAGGAGATTGAATAGAGGTGTTCAAAATCATGACGGGTTTTGATAGAGTAAATAAGGAGAAACTGATTCCAGTGGCAGAAGGGTCGGTAACCAGAGGACACAGATTTAAGGTGATCGGCAAAAGAACCAGAGGCGACATGAGGAAACATTTTTTTACGCAGCGAGTTGTTATGATCTGGAATTCACTGCCTGAAAGGGCGGTGGAAGCAGATTCAAGAGTAACTTTCAAAAGGGAATTGGATAAATAATTGAAGTGGAAAAATTTGCAGGGCTATGGGGAAAGAGCAGGGAAGTGGGGCCAATTGGATAGCTCTTTCAAAGAGCCGGCACAGGCACGATGGGACGAATAGCCTCCTTCTGTGCTTTTTCATTCTATGATTCTATGATATCCAACTCCCCGTAGTCCTGTAAATTTTTTCCCTTCAAGTATTTATCCAATTCCTTTTTGAAAGCCACCATTGAATCTGCTTCCACCGCCCTTTCAGGCAACGCATTCCAGGTCATAACAACTCGCTGCGTAAAAAAGTTTTTCCTCATGTCGTCTTTGGTTCTTTTGCCAATCACTTTAAATCTGTGTCCTCTGGTTCTCGACCCTTCCGCCAATGGGACCAGTTTCTCTTCATTTACTTTATCTAAGCCCTTCATGATTTTGAACACCTCTATCAAATCTTCCCTTTAACCTTCTCTGCTCTAAGGAGAACAACCCCAGCTTCTCCAGTCTGTCTATATAACTGAAGTCCCTCATCCCTGAAATCATTCTAGTAAATCTCTTCTGCACTCTCTCTAAGGCCTTCACATCCTTCCTAAAGTGCGGTGCCCTGAATTGGCCACAATACTCCAGCTGTGGCCAAACCAGTGTTTTATAAAGATTCAACATAACTTCTTTGCTTTTGTACTCTAAGCCTCTATTTATAAAGCCCAGGTACCCGTATGCTGTTTTAAACACTTTCCCGACCTGCTCGGGAGGGTAGTTGGTCAGAACAGACTGTGTCTGTAAGGTGCAGAGTGAATCAGATAGGGGGAACGAAAATCTGGAACTCTCCCCCCACCCTAAAAAAATCTGTTGAGGATGGGGGTCAATTGAAAATTTCTAAACTGAGATTGATAGATTTTTGTTAGGTAAGGGTATTAAGGGTTACAGAACCAAGGCGGGCAGATAGAGTCAAGATACAGATCAGCCATTTCAATGGCGGAACAGGCTCGAGGGGCTGAATGGCCTCCTCCTGTTCCTATGTTCCTAAGCATGTGTATCATATCTGCCCTCAGTAAACTTCAGCTCCTGGTCCAGCAAATTTGAGATTCTCACCCCTTGCCGATCTTTTTGTTTCTGGAATTCAGGATCAGAAGTCCTGTAAAACGTAAAGAAATAAGGAATTAGATGTGCAGAAGCTTCGGACCTGACCTAAACTCGAAATCTGAAGCAGCTGCCTCCTGAACCCCGAATATATTATAATAGACACGTCCCCCTGTAAATTGGGAAACCAATGTAAGAAAACAATCCGTCAGTCCTAGGCCGCCATTGGAACTATTGGCTACTTGACTCCATTTATAATGTGACCCATTCCGTTGTATTACTGGCCCAATGTAATCCCTTTAACTCCAGTTGCTCCCTATAGAAATAAGTAAATAGCTCCTTCCATTCAAGCTACTGGCTGCAACCTCCCCATCACCCTCTCCCTCGTCCTCACCAGTTCACGCTCAATTCCACGCTGTCCCAACATTCTCACCCACCCCACCGTTTATTTGGGTACAATTGGGTACAAATAGTCTCGCCAGCCCTCCAGGGTCGTCTGGGAGTCTCCAGAAATGAAAAATTTATCTCCAGGACACTGTTGTGTGTGCGTGTGTGTGCGTGCATGTATGTGTGTGCACGAGTGCGTGTGTACATGTGTTTGTGTGCGTGTTTTTGTGCATGTGCATGAGTGTGTGCACGTGTATGTGTACGTGCATGTGTGAGTGTGCATGAGCTTGTGCGTACATGTGTTTGTGTGTGTGTGTTTGTGCGTGTGCATGAGTGTGTGCACGTGTATGTGTACATGCATGCGTGAGTGTGCACGAGCTTGTGCATACATGTGTTTGTGTGCGTGTTTTTGTGCATGTGCATGTTTATGTGTACATGCATGCGTGTGTGTGCACAAGCCTGTGCGTACATGTATTTGTGTGCGTGTGCATGTGTATGTGTACGTGCATGTGTGTGTGTGCATGAGCCTGTGTGTATGTGTGTGTGCGTGAGCCTGTGTGTACGTGTGTGTGTGTGTGCATGAGCCTGTGTGTACGTGTGTGTGTGTGTGTGCACGAGCCTGTGTGTACGTGTGTGCGTGTGTGCATGAGCCTGTGTGTACGTGTGTGTGTGTGTGTGTGCATGAGCCTGTGTGTACGTGTGTGTGTGTGTGCACGAGCCTGTGTGTACGTGTGTGCGTGTGTGCATGAGCCTGTGTGTACGTGTGTGTGTGTGTGTGTGCACGAGCCTGTGTTTACGTGTGTGTGTGTGCACAAGCCTGTGTGTACATGTGTGCGTGTGTGCATGAGCCTGTGTGTACGTGTGTGTGTGTGCACGAGCCTGTGTGTACGTGTGTGTGCACGAACCTGTGTTTACGTGTGTGTGTGTACACGAGCCTGTGTGTACGCGTGTGCGTGTGTGCATGAGCCTGTGTGTACGTGTGTGTGTGTGTGCACGAGCCTGTGTGTATGTGTGTGTGTGTGTGTGCACGAACCTGTGTTTACGTGTGTGTGTGTGTGTGTGTGTGCACGAGCCTGTGTGTACGTGTGTGTGTGTGTGTGTGTGCACGAGCTTGTGTGTACGTGTGTGCATGAGCCTGTGTGTGCGTGTGTGTGTGTGTGTGTGTGCATGAGCCTGTGTGTACGTGTGTGTGTGTGTGTGTGTGTGTGCATGAGCCTGTGTGTACGTGTGTGCGTGCGCCCGTGTGCGTGTGGAGATACAATTGGGCCCACCCTGTGCTCCAGTTCCACAGGTACTGACCGCCCTCCAACAGCTCACTCAAACAGCAACTGCACAAGTCTGAGCCTGAAACCTGAGAGTGGCCCGGCTGTTGGACCAAGGGGGTATCACAGCTGAGCTCACTGGACGCGCGCACAAGACACCGTCCCTCAGGGGCCAGCAGATAACAATCAGGAATGGGATCCCTGCCTGATTCCCCCACCTCCCACCCTCACCCCGCCTCTCCCATTTATGGCCCAGGAGAGTCAGAAACCCTCATCACATTTACAGGGTGCACCTTGAGGTGCTGTCACCCACAGGGCTGCGGACCAAGAGCTGGAAAGTGGGGATTAGGCTGGTTGGCTCTTCTTCAGCCGGCACAGACACGATGGGCCGAATGGCCTCCTTCCGTGCTGTAAATTTCTCTGATCCTATGATTCAGGCCGCTGATTTCAACCCCAGTGTCCCCGCCCGGGATCAACAAACTCAGCACAGACCGGGGATAAAGACCCTGCCCTCCACGTCCCATCGGCCTCACTCCCCCACCGGGGTCATTCACCAGCTCAGCCGTTGTCACCTTTAATGTGAGTCCCACTCCCCCAACCTCCCCTCCCCCTCTGCTCCACTCCTCCTCCCTCCCCTCCCGCACCCTCCCCCTCCCTCCCATCCCCTCCCCCAACCTCCCCTCCCCCTCCCCTCCCCTCCCCCTCTGCTCCAGTCCCCCTCCCTCCCCTCCCCTCCCTCCCATCCCCTCCCCCAACCTCCCCTCCTTTCCCCTCCCTCCCTTCCCTCCCCTCCCTTCCCCTCTGCTCCCTCCCACCCCCTCCCTCGCCCCCTCCCTCCCCTCCTTTCCACTCACTCCCTCCCCTCCCCCTCCTTCCCCTCCCTCCCTCCCTTCCTCCTTCCTCTCCCCTCCCCTGAATCCGCCCCCGTTGCTTCCCCTCCCTCCCCTCCCCCTCCCTTCCCCTCCCTCCCTTCCCTCCCCCTCCCCCTCCCTCCCTCCGCTCCCTCCCTTCCCCTCCCTCCCTCCCCTCCCCCTCCCTCCCTTCCCCTCCCTCCCTCCCCTCCCCCTGCAGACCCTGACCGTGATACATGCTTTGGGTCAGGCTTTGTATCAATGGCAGCCTTTGTCTGGATGGAGCTCTTGTCCGGGCACTGACTCAATTCCCAACACGTTGTACGGTGTTTCAGTGCAGAGATCTGTAAGACAAGAGGAAGGTTTCATCGGCCAGCCCCAGTGTCCTCATTAACCCAGAGGGTAGTCTGGGAATGCGGTCCTGTACCAAAATGAAAGCCTCCCATTGTTCACCTATGTTAGACTGTACAGTGTGGAGGGCCTGAGTACAGATAGATATATAAGAAAGAAAGACAGACTTGCATTTATATAGCGCCTTTCACAATCTCAGGACGTCCCAAAACACTTTACAGCCAATGAAGCCCTTTTTTGAAGTGTGGTCCCTGTTGTAACATAGCCATCAATTTGCGCACAGCAAGATCCCACAAACAGCAATGTGATAACCGCCAGTTTTAGTGATGTTGGTTGAGGGACAAATATCAGCCGGGCCACCGGGGAGAACTCCCCACCCCTGCTCTTCTTCGAAATAATGGCCGTGGGATCTTTTACGAGAGGGGCAGACGGGGGGCCTCGGTTTAACGTCTCATCTGAAAGACGGCACCTCCGACAGTGCAGCACCTCCCTCAGTACCGCACTGGGAGCGTCGGCCTGGATTATGTGCTCAAGTCTCTGGAGTGGGGACTCGAGGAATCAGAAAAAGCCCTGACTGGTCACAGTTTGTCATTTTTACTGTAATAGGAGAACTCCAGCTGTAAGTTGGAGGATTTGGCTTTAAGTGACGGGAGCAATGCACCGTGTAGTGCACGATATATTATACTGCTGCTAAGGAGCAACCGTGTAGAAGGTGGCCTGTTCCTTTAAGACCATAATTGCCATAACATCTTGAGGTCAGTGGGAGGTTAATTGCACTTAGAGAAGCCTTGAGGTTGATCAAAGACCATTTACTGTTGTTCAGGAGTTCACCTGTAGCTAGGAAAAGATTGCTTTTCTTTTTCTTTTGTGAGAGGCCTCCCCAATCCCCTCTCCCCAATCCCCACTCCCCCTCCCAACCCCCCCTCCCAATCCCCCTCCCCAATCCCCCCTCCCCCCTCCCAACCCCCCCTCCCCAATCCCCACCCAACCCCGCTCTTCGAAGTTGCGATGTTTTCTCAATGAGAAAATGGGAGGTGTTGCTTTAATTGTCCTCGCTATGGGCCGCTGGAGCCCTGCGATTGGGAGCGACACTTCTATCCTTCGCTGCTTTCCTGGGGAGTCGGCGACTGGATGGGCCCGCTCGTCTTCACTGCGGAACGCTGGACTCCAGGGTGAGGACGGTGCAGCCTGGTCATTTCCAGCCCTGGGTGGTGGTCAGCCTGGGGTTCATTGAGCTGCTAAAACCATTGAACCCCCACCTTGGAGAAGGCTGGCAGCACTCCCATAATACAAGTGCGCGGGCCTGCTACTGGTGTCGACCGTGGCTCAGAGGGTAGCACTCTTGCCTTGGAGTCAGCATCGTCATGGGTTCACGTCCCACTCTAGATACTTGAGCGTAAATAACCAGGGCTAAGGCTTCTGGTGTAGTAGTGAGGGTAGTGCTGCACTGTTGGAGGTGCCGCCTCTCAGACGAGACGTGGCCCCATCTGCCTCTCTCTCAGAGGTGGATGTTAAGGATTCCACGGCCACTATTTCGAAGCAGAGTGCTTCCTGGAGCCAATATTTATCCCTCAACCAACATAAGAACAGATGATGTGGTCCTTATCACATGAGGGGGCAACTCTCGTATTGTTTCCAGAGTGAGGCAGTCGTCTAATTGTCAGCCTTATTCAGGAGGAGATGGATCCGCTCGTTTTCAACCCTGATAGAAAATTCTTTCGAAAGCCACAGGTATGTTTGGTCTAACAGGCACCCATGGGTTGAAAGGTAGCTCTAGTGAGCCCTCCCCCCCCTTGCACCCGCCACCCCCCTCTCCAGTAACTGAGCATGTCTTTCTCTCTTTACAGAAAGAAAAACAGCTAAACTTTACATTGATAAAATAAACCAGACTCCGACAGGGCCTTGCACAGACAGAGCCCCCTTTGTTAGCAGGACCGGGCTGGGTTTCAAAAGGAGCTCAGGAGTCAAAGGTCAAGCTACGTGCTCCTTAATCAGCACCAAGCTGCTCTGAGAGCGAGCGGCAGTCCTCACGTTGGACAGATTCCAACGCTGTCCCGGTCGGCCTCCCATCTCCCACCCTCCGTAAACCTCAGCTCAACCCAGCAACCTCTGCTGCCGCCCCCGCTCCCCAGCATCCGAACTCGCACCAAGTCCCGTTCACCCATCACCCCACTGTGCTCGCTGACCGACATTGGCTCCCCTGTCAGGAACAGGAGGAGGCCACTCAGCCCCTCGAGCCTGTTCCACCATTCAGTGAGATCATGGCTGATCTGTATCTTGACTCCATCTACCCGCCTTGGTTCCATATCCCATAATACCCTGACCCAACAAAAATCTATCAATCTCAGTTTAGAAATTTTCAATTGACCCCCAGCCTCGACAGCTTTTTGGGGGGAGAGAGTTCCAGATTTCCACTCCCCTTTGTGTGAAGAAGTGCTTCCTGACATCACCCCTGAACGGCCTGGCTCTGATTTTAACGTTATGCCCCCTTGTTCTGGACTCCCCCCACCAGAGGAAATAGTTTCTCTCTATCGACCCTATCAAATCCTTTAATCATTTTAAACACCTCAATTAGATCACCCCTTAATCTTCTATACTCGAGGGAATACAAGCCCAGTCTGTGCAACCTGTGATCATAATTTAACCCTTTTAGCCCCGGTATCATTCTGGTGAATCTGCCCTGCACCCCCTCCAAGGACGATATATCCTTCCTGAGGTGCGGTGCCCAGAACTGAATGCAGTATCTCCAGATGTGGTCTGACCAGAGCTGTGTACAGCTGGAACATAATTTCCTCCTCTTTGTATTCCAGCCCTCTGAGATAAAGGCCAACATTCCAATAGCCTTTTTAATTATATTTTGTACCTGTCCACTTGCTTTTAGTGATTTCTGTACTTGGACCCCCAAATCTCTCTGCTCCTCCACAGTTACTAACTTCTCGCCATTTAGAAAATACTCTGATTGATCTTTCTTAGGTCCAAAGTGGATGACCTCACACTTTCCCACATTAAACTCCATCTGCCACAGTTTTGCCCACTCACTCAATCTCTCAATGTCCCTTTGCAACTTCCTGCTCACATCCACACTATTTACTGTGCCACCTAACTTAGTGTCATCAGTAAACTTGGATGTACGGCTCTCTATTCCTTCATCCAAGTCACTTATAAAACGAGAAACACGAATAAGGATCGGGTTATGCAGGGAGTTGTTATGATCAGGAATGCTCTACCTGAAAGGGCAGTGGAAGTCTATTCAATAATAACTTTCAGAAGGGAAATACTTGAAGGGGAAAAGATTACAGGGCAAGGGGGGAATGGGGCTAATTGGATAGCTCTTTCAAAGAGCCGGCACAGGCAAGATGAGCCGAACGGCCTTCTCCTGTGCTGTACCTACTGTGATAATTTATAGCGGGACTGAAAGCCCATTATTGAACCCACCACTATAATAGGGCACGTTCACTGTTGCTCTGAATTCTGGGAGGGTGGTACCGACATTGCTGCCTCTCTCTTGCTCTGCCGTTGGTCTTCAGAATGGGAATTTACCAGCACGGTGCATGCAGTTCTGGGGCTTGTGATCCCCAGGCAGGAGGGGAGGCATGTTAGTGAGCCCTGGTTTTTTTTTCTGGGAGGTGGGAGGAGGAGGAGGAAAACTAGGGAGGGATTGTTGACGTGAACTGGTGATGTTTGCGCTCTGAGCTCTGACCGCCCGCTCTCTGAGTTTCAGGAAGAGCCAATATTGGATGAGGTTCAGGATGAGGCGAGGCTGCGAAGCACAGGGTGTTCTTTAGCTGAGACTACCGGGTTATAAATAGTCTCCAGCTCCTGCACTGACCGGCACAAAGCCCTCTCATTGTGAGCAGATGGAAGCAGAGGAGTCCAGGGGAGAAAAAAAAAAGGAACAGGGCAGGAGAATGTATGTGTGTGAATGGTCTTGTCAGCATTTCAACCTTCTCTCCCTCCCCTCCCTGAAGGTATTGACTCCTTGATTGGGATAATGGTCCCAGGGGCACTGGGGACCCCCCACCCAAAATGGCCGTTCTCCATTTCTGTAGCTGCCGCACCGCGAGGCCAGAATTGCGAGACCATATCGACAAGCCACACGGCCCGCCGTTTGAAGCTACGCAGGCCCAGGACTTGTGCTGTTTCCCAGCTAGGCCCTGGGAGCATTCATTTACAGCCAATGAAGTACTTTCTTTTTGAAGTGCGGTCGCTGTTGCAATGTCGGGAAAGCAAGCCGATATTGCGCACAGCAAGATCCCGCAAACAGCCATGTGATAAATGACCAGATAATCTGTTTTTAGTGATGTTGGCTGCAGGATGAATATTGGCCCCTGCTCTTCTGCAAAATAGTGGGATCATCTGAGAGGGCAGGCAGGGGCCTCGGTTTAATGTCGCATCCGAAAGACGGCACCTCTGACAATGCAGCACCTCTCTCAGTACTGCACTGGGAGTGTCGGCCTGGATTATGTGCTCAAGTCTCTGGAGTGGGACTTGAACCCATGACCTTCTGAGTTAGAGGTGAGAGTGCTCCCCACTGAGGCACAGTTGAATGTTTCCAGAGGGAGAAGCCAGCACACAGTCCCGTGCAACACGAGGTCTGAGGGGAGATTTGTATCAGGTTTCTGAATTGTCCTGGATTCTGTGGGGCTTAAATTCTCAACCTGCTTCAAATCCAACTGTTTTGAGATAAACTGCTCCTGATGAATAAGGGAATGGAAAGTCCAGAGTCGGGGAAAGAGGCCATTGGACTTTACAAAACTCTGCTTACTTTTTTTTTATTCGTTCATGGGATGTGGATGTCGCTGGCGAGGCCGGCATTTATTGCCCATCCCTAATTGCCCTTGAGAAGGTGGTGGTGAGCCGCCTTCTTGAACCGCTGCAGTCCGTGTGGTGACGGTTCTCCCACAGTGCTGTTAGGAAGGGAGTTCCAGGATTTTGACCCAGCGACAATGAAGGAACGGCGATATATTTCCAAGTCGGGATGGTGTGTGACTTGGAGGGGAACGTGCAGGTGGTGTTGTTCCCATGCGCCTGCTGCCCGTGACCTTCTAGGTGGTAGAGGTCGCGGGTTTGGGAGGTGCTGTCGAAGAAGCCTTGGCGAGTTGCTGCAGTGCATCCTGTGGATGGTACACACTGCAGCCACAGTGCGCCTGTGGTGAAGGGAGTGAATGTTTAGGGTGGTGGATGGGGTGCCAATCAAGCTGTTCCGAACATTGATGGACCCCCATCCATCGGCAGGGGGTGGCCCTAAATTTCTGCGTAGCTCCACCGTTTCATCACCCCCTGTGCTCGCTGATCTACATTGGCTCCCGGTCCAGCAACGCCTTGATTTTAAAATTCTCATCCTTGTTTTCAAATCCCTCCATGGCATCGCCTCCCTCCCTATCTCTGTGATCTCCTCCAGCCCTACAACCCTCCGAGATCTCTGCACCCCTACAATCCTGACCTCTTGTGCATCCCCCGATTTTAATCGCTCCACCATTGGCGGCCGTGCCTTCAGCCGCCTGGGCCCCAAGCTCTGGAATTCCCTCCCTAAACCTCTCCTCCTCACTACCTCTTCTTTAAAATGCTCCTTAAAACCTACCTCTTTGACCAAGCTTTTGGTCACCTGTCCTAATATCTCCTTATGTGACTCGGTGTCAAATTTTGTTTGATAATCACTCCTGTGAAGCGCCTTGGGACGTTTTACTAGGTTAAAGGCGCTATATAAATATTATAAAAGCTGCATCACTCGATCTCAAAGGTGAAAGGTCAGTGCTTAACCCACATCACCGGCCAATCCCAGAGGTGAAAGGTCAGTGCTTAACCCACATCACCGGCCAATCCCAGAGGTGAAAGGTCAGTGTTTAAGCCACTGCACCACCCAGTACCAAAGGTCAAAGGACAGTGCCTGACCCACTGCACCCCCCCCCCCCCAGCTCCAGAGGTGAAAGGTCAGCGCGTCGGGATGCTTTCCTACGGCAAAGCCGCTATATAAATGCACAAGTTGTTTAACCCACTGCACCGCTGTGTTCTGGAGACGCGAGGCCAGAGACCATTCCATCTTTTAAGGGAAAGCTGGATGAATGTTTGAAGCAGGAGGAAGAGGCGGGACTCCGAGGAGAACGCGTGGGGGGTGGGGTGGGGGGCAGTGGGATCGACTCCGCGTTGCTGGCACGATGGCTGCAAGCGGCCTCCTTCCTCCTCATCTGCCTCGGCCTACGGTCCCGAGGTGGGGTGGGGGGGGGAATAATTCGTCGTCGAGCGTCCCAGGCTGAAACCCACAACCGTTCTCCACTCTCAAGCAAAGCGGGATCAAAATAACCCGTTCCGTGGTTCACCAGATTTACGGTAACCGCCTTCCCCCTCCCAGCACCGAGAAAAGTGGAACCATTGGACGATTTGAGGAATGAGAAGAATGTGTTTGTGAGGAAGTCTTTGATGCCAGGTGATCGCGGGACATTGGCCAAGGCAGTGAGCTCGAGAGAAGAGCAGGGCTTGTTAGTTGCTTATTAATACTTACTGGAGATTGTTTTCTGTACTTGTAGGAGCTTTTGATCTGTTCTTTTTCAAAATAAAAGAGGCCCCTTTCACACACATCCCCCCCTCCCTCCCTCCCTCCCTCCCTCCCCTTCAGGAATGTGCGTACTTCCAACCTGGAGCCAGCGAGAGGGTACAGAGAACTCGCTGTGGACTCCTTCACTTGGTGTTTTATTCTCAGGGCCTTTGGCAACCAGGCCTCGCTGAAGCCAACGTAAACAACATCTTCCCATTCAGAAAGGGCTCCCTGTTCCCTGCGGCCTTCCATTCCCATTAGTCCGGTGCAACAAACCCCTCCCATCGAACACCTCAGCCATCGTCTTTTTGGAAAAACAGCTTGATTAACTCTCAGGACGACAAGATTTGGGATTGGGGAAGCGATCTCATTTTCGATGGCGGATTTGTTCCTGGAATAGCGCCGAGGGAAGCTTTTGCACCCTTGGATTGACGTTTCAGCCGATAGACGGCTCCTCCAGCAATGCGGCACTCCCTCAGTACGACACTGGGAGCGTCAACCTGGATTAGGTGCACAAGTCCCTCGAGTGTGGCTTTAGAACCCGTAACCGTTCTGACTCGAAAGCAAGAGTCGACCCACAGTAACCATATCCTAAAAAGTGTTTACAACCCACATTACAACAGTGACTACACTTCAAACTACGTCATTGGCTGCTGGGACGTCCTGAGGTTGTGAAAGGCGCTGTAGAAATGTGATTTCTTTCTTTTCTTTTTATCATTCCCTCTATCCCTTGACATCAGGTAATCCGAGAGCCTTTCCCGTCATTGCCTCCATTTTAAATGGGCCTGTGTCGCCCATAGCAACCGTAGGCACCGGGGACGAACAAGAGTCCATGGAATCGGGCACCTGCTTTAGCACAAGTGAAGGGCAATACGTTCGCCTCATTGGCATGTTATCAGTAGGCGTGCGTCCATATATGGGCGGGCGTGTTGAGGGTGGCCTTGGGACATCCATTGGATTGGAGCATGCATCACCTCCCACTTCTCCGCACTCCCTCCTCAAATCCCCTCACCCTCCCTCCCCAGTCCCACCTAGAAATCAGTGGAGGGAGGGGGGACATTATATGTGGACGGACGATGGGTACATTTGCTTAGCTCCGCTGCAGCGACAGAAGGAGGCCATTCAGCCCATCATGCCTGCGTTGGCTCTTTGAAAGAGCTAAAGTGTTGCCGCCCATTCTGGGCCGGGGTCTAGTGTCTAAACTAATGAGACAGTCCACTCCAAGGTGCACGTTTGGGCTTTGCCTCCTGCCAGCATGGTCCCCGGATTGATAACCCCCCCCCCCCCCACTCCGCCCCCGGCACTCACCAGTTTCGTCTGCACCCCCGCCGTCACGCACCCATCTTAAATCTCCATGGTGTGTGGAGATTCCCAGTCCAATTCAGTCAATCCGAGCTCGTCTAGTCCAGCCTGGCCCGATCGAGTCCAGTGTAGTCAATGTAGGAAAATCGCCAGCCAATGTCCGCACAGCAAGATCCCACAAAGAGCATTGTGATAATGACTGCCTTAGTGATGTTGGTCGAGGGATAAATGTTGGGCTGCACTCCTGCTCTTCTTCGAATCGTGGCCGTGGGATCTTTTACGTCCACCCGAGAGGGGCAGACGGGGCCTCGGTTTAACGTCTCATCCGAAAGGCGGCACCTCCGACAGTGCAGCACCTCCCTCGGTACCGCACTGGGAGTGTCGGCCTGGATTCTGTGCTCAAGTCTCTGGAGTGGGAATAGATGTGTACGAGGAAGGCCATTCAGGCCATCCATCCTAGCTCATCCATTGAGAAATGACCAACAGCCCCCTCCCCCCACCAAAGCATCCAGCTGTTTCTTAAACGAGTCCAGTCTTTTTGCCTCTGGAATTTGGTCCCATGTGTTGATCGTTCTTTCTCTTGAAGAATGTCCCAATAATCAGTCCTAAATTTCTAATCCAGGGCAGTTAGTTAAATAGTCAGGAGGGCCCACTGAGGAAGATAGCAGGATAGTGTTACTGAGATTCTACTAGGGTCATAATCCCACCCAATGTCTAACTAAGGGGCAACCCTCAAGATGCTACAGTGCATTGTACCATGGGCTGTCGGCCTGACCCTCTGATTTCCCACATGGGGGGGGGGGGTCTTAGACATAGCAACGGTGAGCAGTCGCCAAGCAACGGTCACTCCCCCACTGGAACAGAAACTAGAGGGGCAACAGTTCCATTAAATCATTGTGTTCGAACCGGGTCCTTTCACTTGCTGTCTGGAAGGCAGGGGGTGAACCAACCTCCTGGTGCCATCTCTCACCATCGTTTGCTGGAGACCAGCGTAAGGAGAGGGGGAGGGAGAGGGCAACACTGAAACCCAACTTGGCCAAAGTCCCACTGCCAAGGAGGCCATGAATGGAGCCTCAAAGGCCCAAGGGGGCAGTGAGTCGACTGAGGGCCTCATGTGAAGGGGAGGTGGCTGCAATTAGCCCCCATGAGCCATAATATTTATTGGTGGCGCTGTCATTAGCTGTTGGTCTGGACCGAATGGTCTCGAAACACGGCCGAGAGATGCGGCAGAGGGTCTCGGGAGTGCGAGAGCTGAATGGTCTCCAAGAGACTCTGCAACTTAAGAATCAGATGGAGAGCGAATGGGGCTCAGGCAGACTCGGAGAACCCCCGGGGGCCCTCTCCGCAAAAAAAATGGAACGCACGAGGAGGCTGCGGAGGATCCGTTGGGCCGGTCTCGGGATCTGGGGACTGCATCGTAAACGCCCTCGCTCGAAGACACGATCGTGACATGCCCAGGGCCAGGGAGGGTTAAAACGGGAGGCCCCGTAGCTGCCTGGGAGTGGAAATATCCCAAAGTCTGCAGTGAGCGAAAGAGCGGAGAGGGGCCCTGACAGAAATGCACACACTGAGCACTAACAAACGGCCCAATGAAAGGATCATTGTACCAGCCAGCCCAGCCTCACAATTGGCCTATTCAAGAGGGCACATTCCACTGTGAAAGGAGCCATATTCCTCAGGATCAGATACACGGCTCAGACTTTGAATTTATTCAACAAATTATTTTTTCATATGCCCAGGGTGGGGCCGAAACCATCACCAGTTTACGGGAAGGGAGAGGCAGGGTCAGAGTCAGCGACTCTGGGCTGTGGGGCTCATCAATGGTTCCCTTTTTTTTATTTGCACAACCAGTCAGTTATTATGGGAACAACTGACTGCACAAGATTGCATTATTGCAAACGGTTTACGGGAACAGAATGAGGAAGAGAAAACAATCTTTTTCTTTTCATTCGATCCCTGTGATATACCACACTCCTCATCACAACACTGTCTGATATACCACACTCCTCATCACAACACTGTCTGATATACCACACCCCTCACCACAACACTGTCTGATATACCACACCCCTCACCACAACACTGTCTGATATACCACACCCCTCACCACAACACTGTCTGATATACCACACCCCTCACCACAACACTGTCTGATATCCCACACTCCTCACCACAACACTGTCTGACATACCACACTCCTCACCACAACACTGTCTGATATACCACACTCCTCACCACAACACTGTCTGATATACCACACCCCTCATCACAACACTGTCTGATATACCACACCCCTCACCACAACACTGTCTGATATACCACACTCCTCACCACAACACTGTCTGATATACCACACCCCTCATCACAACACTGTCTGATATACCACACTCCTCATCACAACACTGTCTGATATACCACACCCCTCATCACAACACTGTCTGATATACCACACTCCTCACCACAACACTGTCTGATATACCACACCCCTCATCACAACACTGTCTGATATACCACACCCCTCATCACAACACTGTCTGATATACCACACTCCTCATCACAACACTGTCTGATATACCACACCCCTCATCACAACACTGTCTGATATACCACACCCCTCATCACAACACTGTCTGATATACCACACTCCTCATCACAACACTGTCTGATATACCACACCCCTCACCACAACACTGTCTGATATACCACACTCCTCATCACAACACTGTCTGATATACCACACCCCTCACCACAACACTGTCTGATATACCACACCCCTCACCACAACACTGTCTGATATACCACACTCCTCACCACAACACTGTCTGATATACCACACCCCTCATCACAACACTGTCTGATATACCACACCCCTCATCACAACACTGTCTGATATACCACACCCCTCATCACAACACTGTCTGATATACCACACCCCTCACCACAACACTGTCTGATATACCACACCCCTCATCACAACACTGTCTGATATACCACACCCCTCACCACAACACTGTCTGATATACCACACCCCTCATCACAACACTGTCTGATATACCACACCCCTCACCACAACACTGTCTGATATACCACACCCCTCATCACAACACTGTCTGATATACCACACCCCTCATCACAACACTGTCTGATATACCACACTCCTCATCACAACACTGTCTGATATACCACACCCCTCATCACAACACTGTCTGATATACCACACTCCTCACCACAACACTGTCTGATATACCACACCCCTCACCACAACACTGTCTGATATACCACACCCCTCACCACAACACTGTCTGATATACCACACCCCTCACCACAACACTGTCTGATATACCACACCCCTCATCACAACACTGTCTGATATACCACACCCCTCACCACAACACTGTCTGATATACCACACTCCTCATCACAACACTGTCTGATATACCACACTCCTCATCACAACACTGTCTGATATACCACACTCCTCACCACAACACTGTCTGATATACCACACCCCTCATCACAACACTGTCTGATATACCACACTCCTCATCACAACACTGTCTGATATACCACATTCCTCACCACAACACTGTCTGATATAACACACCCCTCATCACAACACTGTCTGATATACCACACCCCTCATCACAACACTGTCTGATATACCACACCCCTCATCACAACACTGTCTGATATACCACACCCCTCATCACAACACTGTCTGATATACCACACTCCTCATCACAACACTGTCTGATATACCACACTCCTCATCACAACACTGTCTGATACACCACACCCCTCATCACAACACTGTCTGATATACCACACTCCTCATCACAACACTGTCTGATACACCACACCCCTCATCACAACACTGTCTGATATACCACACCCCTCATCACAACACTGTCTGATATACCACACCCCTCACCACAACACTGTCTGATATACCACACTCCTCACCACAACACTGTCTGATATACCACACCCCTCATCACAACACTGTCTGATATACCACACCCCTCATCACAACACTGTCTGATATACCACACCCCTCACCACAACACTGTCTGATATACCACACCCCTCACCACAACACTGTCTGATATACCACACTCCTCATCACAACACTGTCTGATATACCACACCCCTCATCACAACACTGTCTGATATACCACACCCCTCACCACAACACTGTCTGATATACCACACTCCTCATCACAACACTGTCTGATATACCACACCCCGCATCACAACACTGTCTGATATACCACACCCCTCACCACAACACTGTCTGATATACCACACCCCTCACCACAACACTGTCTGATATACCACACTCCTCATCACAACACTGTCTGATATACCACACTCCTCACCACAACACTGTCTGATATACCACACCCCTCATCACAACACTGTCTGATATACCACACCCCTCATCACAACACTGTCTGATATACCACACCCCTCACCACAACACTGTCTGATATACCACACCCCTCATCACAACACTGTCTGATATACCACACTCCTCATCACAACACTGTCTGATATACCACACTCCTCATCACAACACTGTCTGATATACCACACCCCTCATCACAACACTGTCTGATATACCACACCCCTCATCACAACACTGTCTGATATACCACACCCCTCACCACAACACTGTCTGATACACTACACCCCTCACCACAACACTGTCTGATATACCACACCCCTCATCACAACACTGTCTGATATACCACACCCCTCATCACAACACTGTCTGATATACCACACCCTCATCACAACACTGTCTGATATACCACACCCCTCATCACAACACTGTCTGATATACCACACCCCTCATCACAACACTGTCTGATATACCACACCCCTCACCACAACACTGTCTGATATACCACACCCCTCATCACAACACTGTCTGATATACCACACCCCTCATCACAACACTGTCTGATATACCACACCCCTCACCACAACACTGTCCTGATATACCACACCCCTCATCACAACACTGTCTGATATACCACACCCCTCATCACAACACTGTCTGATATACCACACCCCTCATCACAACACTGTCTGATATACCACACTCCTCATCACAACACTGTCTGATATACCACACCCCTCATCACAACACTGTCTGATATACCACACCCCTCATCACAACACTGTCTGATATACCACACCCCTCACCACAACACTGTCTGATATACCACACCCCTCACCACAACACTGTCTGATATACCACACCCCTCATCACAACACTGTCTGATATACCACACCCCTCATCACAACACTGTCTGATATACCACACCCCTCACCACAACACTGTCTGATATACCACACTCCCTCATCACAACACTGTCTGATATACCACACCCCTCATCACAACACTGTCTGATATACCACACTCCTCATCACAACACTGTCTGATATACCACACTCCTCATCACAACACTGTCTGATATACCACACTCCTCATCACAACACTGTCTGATATACCACACCCCTCATCACAACACTGTCTGATATACCACACCCCTCATCACAACACTGTCTGATATACCACACCCCTCATCACAACACTGTCTGATATACCACACCCCTCATCACAACACTGTCTGATATACCACACCCCTCATCACAACACTGTCTGATATACCACACCCCTCACCACAACACTGTCTGATATACCACACCCCTCATCACAACACTGTCTGATATACCACACTCCTCACCACAACACTGTCTGATATACCACACCCCTCATCACAACACTGTCTGATATACCACACCCCTCACCACAACACTGTCTGATATACCACACTCCTCATCACAACACTGTCTGATATACCACACCCCTCATCACAACACTGTCTGATATACCACACCCCTCACCACAACACTGTCTGATATACCACACCCCTCATCACAACACTGTCTGATATACCACACCCCTCACCACAACACTGTCTGATATACCACACCCCTCATCACAACACTGTCTGATATACCACACTCCTCATCACAACACTGTCTGATATACCACACCCCTCATCACAACACTGTCTGATATACCACACCCCTCACCACAACACTGTCTGATATACCACACCCCTCACCACAACACTGTCTGATATACCACACTCCTCATCACAACACTGTCTGATATACCACACCCCTCATCACAACACTGTCTGATATACCACACCCCTCACCACAACACTATCTGATATACCACACCCCTCACCACAACACTGTCTGATATACCACACCCCTCACCACAACACTGTCTGATATACCACA
This sequence comes from Heptranchias perlo, assembly GCF_035084215.1. NCBI lineage: Eukaryota > Metazoa > Chordata > Chondrichthyes > Hexanchiformes > Hexanchidae > Heptranchias > Heptranchias perlo. The sequence goes on from NC_090363.1 coordinate 13,429,569, forward strand.
CCCCTCATCACAACACTGTCTGATATACCACACCCCTCACCACAACACTGTCTGATATACCACACCCCTCATCACAACACTGTCTGATATACCACACCCCTCACCACAACACTGTCTGATATACCACACCCCTCATCACAACACTGTCTGATATACCACACCCCTCACCACAACACTGTCTGATATACCACACCCTCACCACAACACTGTCTGATATACCACACCCCTCATCACAACACTGTCTGATATACCACACCCCTCACCACAACACTGTCTGATATACCACACCCCTCACCACAACACTGTCTGATATACCACACCCCTCACCACAACACTGTCTGATATACCACACCCCTCATCACAACACTGTCTGATATACCACACCCCTCATCCACAACACTGTCTGATATACCACACCCCTCACCACAACACTGTCTGATATACCACACTCCTCACCACAACACTGTCTGATATACCACACCCCTCATCACAACACTGTCTGATATACCACACCCCTCACCACAACACTGTCTGATATACCACACCCCTCACCACAACACTGTCTGATATACCACACCCCTCACCACAACACTGTCTGATATACCACACCCCTCATCACAACACCTGTCTGATATACCACACCCCTCACCACAACACTGTCTGATATACCACACCCCTCATCACAACACTGTCTGATATACCACACCCCTCATCACAACACTGTCTGATATACCACACTCCTCATCACAACACTGTCTGATATACCACACCCCTCACCACAACACTGTCTGATATACCACACTCCTCACCACAACACTGTCTGATATACCACACCCCTCATCACAACACTGTCTGATATACCACACCCCTCATCACAACACTGTCTGATATACCACACTCCTCACCACAACACTGTCTGATATACCACACCCCTCATCACAACACTGTCTGATATACCACACTCCTCATCACAACACTGTCTGATATACCACACCCCTCACCACAACACTGTCTGATATACCACACTCCTCACCACAACACTGTCTGATATACCACACCCCTCACCACAACACTGTCTGATATACCACACCCCTCATCACAACACTGTCTGATATACCACACCCTCACCACAACACTGTCTGATATACCACACCCCTCACCACAACACTGTCTGATATACCACACGCCCTCACCACAACACTGTCTGATATACCACACTCCTCACCACAACACTGTCTGATATACCACACTCCTCACCACAACACTGTCTGATATACCACACTCCTCACCACAACACTGTCTGATATACCACACTCCTCATCACAACACTGTCTGATATACCACACCCCTCACCACAACACTGTCTGATATACCACACCCCTCATCACAACACTGTCTGATATACCACACCCCTCATCAACAACACTGTCTGATATACCACACTCCTCACCACAACACTGTCTGATATACCACACCCTCACCACAACACTGTCTGATATACCACACCCCTCAACCACAACACTGTCTGATATACCACACCCTCACCACAACACTGTCTGATATACCACACCCCTCATCACAACACTGTCTGATATACCACACCCCTCATCACAACACTGTCTGATATACCACACTCCTCACCACAACACTGTCTGATATACCACACCCCTCACCACAACACTGTCTGATATACCACACCCCTCACCACAACACTGTCTGATATACCACACTCCTCATCACAACACTGTCTGATATACCACACCCCTCACCACAACACTGTCTGATATACCACACCCCTCATCCACAACACTGTCTGATATACCACACTCCTCACCACAACACTGTCTGATATACCACACCCCTCATCACAACACTGTCTGATATACCACACACCCTCACCACAACACTGTCTGATATACCACACTCCTCACCACAACACTGTCTGATATACCACACCCCTCATCACAACACTGTCTGATATACCACACCCCTCATCACAACACTGTCTGATATACCACACTCCTCACCACAACACTGTCTGATATACCACACCCTCATCACAACACTGTCTGATATACCACACCCCTCACCACAACACTGTCTGATATACCACACCCCTCATCACAACACTGTCTGATATACCACACCCCTCACCACAACACTGTCTGATATACCACACTCCTCACCACAACACTGTCTGATATACCACACCCCTCACCACAACACTGTCTGATATACCACACTCCTCATCACAACACTGTCTGATATACCACACCCCTCACCACAACACTGTCTGATATACCACACCCCTCACCACAACACTGTCTGATATACCACACCCCTCATCACAACACTGTCTGATATACCACACCCCTCATCACAACACTGTCTGATATACCACACCCCTCACCACAACACTGTCTGATATACCACACTCCTCACCACAACACTGTCTGATATACCACACCCCTCACCACAACACTGTCTGATATACCACACCCCTCACCACAACACTGTCTGATATACCACACTCCTCATCACAACACTGTCTGATATACCACACCCCTCATCACAACACTGTCTGATATACCACACCCCTCACCACAACACTGTCTGATATACCACACCCCTCACCACAACACTGTCTGATATACCACACCCCTCACCACAACACTGTCTGATATACCACACCCTCACCACAACACTGTCTGATATACCACACCCCTCACCACAACACTGTCTGATATACCACACTCCTCATCACAACACTGTCTGATATACCACACCCCTCATCACAACACTGTCTGATATACCACACCCCTCACCACAACACTGTCTGATATACCACACCCCTCATCACAACACTGTCTGATATACCACACCCCTCATCACAACACTGTCTGATATACCACACTCCTCATCACAACACTGTCTGATATACCACACTCCTCATCACAACACTGTCTGATATACCACACCCCTCATCACAACACTGTCTGATATACCCACTCCTCATCACAACACTGTCTGATATACCACACCCCTCACCACAACACTGTCTGATATACCACACTCCTCATCACAACACTGTCTGATATACCACACCCCTCATCACAACACTGTCTGATATACCACACCCCTCATCACAACACTGTCTGATATACCACACCCCTCATCACAACACTGTCTGATATACCACACTCCTCATCACAACACTGTCTGATATACCACACCCCTCATCACAACACTGTCTGATATACCACACCTCCTCATCACAACACTGTCTGATATACCACACCCCTCATCCACAACACTGTCTGATATACCACACCCCTCATCACAACACTGTCTGATATACCACACCCCTCATCACAACACTGTCTGATATACCACACCCCTCATCACAACACTGTCTGATATACCACACTCCCTCATCACAACACTGTCTGATATACCACACTCCTCACCACAACACTGTCTGATATACCACACCCCTCATCACAACACTGTCTGATATACCACACCCCTCATCACAACACTGTCTGATATACCACACCCCTCATCACAACACTGTCTGATATACCACACTCCTCACCACAACACTGTCTGATATACCACACCCCTCATCACAACACTGTCTGATATACCACACTCCTCACCACAACACTGTCTGATATACCACACCCCTCACCACAACACTGTCTGATATACCACACTCCTCACCACAACACTGTCTGATATACCACACCCTCATCACAACACTGTCTGATATACCACACCCCTCATCCACAACACTGTCTGATATACCACACCCCTCATCACAACACTGTCTGATATACCACACCCCTCACCACAACACTGTCTGATATACCACACTCCTCACCACAACACTGTCTGATATACCACACCCCTCATCCACAACACTGTCTGATATACCACACCCCTCACCACAACACTGTCTGATATACCACACCCCTCACCACAACACTGTCTGATATACCACACTCCTCACCACAACACTGTCTGATATACCACACCCCTCATCCACAACACTGTCTGATATACCACACCCCTCACCACAACACTGTCTGATATACCACACTCCTCATCACAACACTGTCTGATATACCACACTCCCTCATCCACAACACTGTCTGATATACCACACCCCTCACCACAACACTGTCTGATATACCACACCTCCTCATCACAACACTGTCTGATATACCACACCCCTCATCACAACACTGTCTGATATACCACACCCTCATCACAACACTGTCTGATATACCACACCCCTCACCACAACACTGTCTGATATACCACACCCCTCATCACAACACTGTCTGATATACCACACCCCTCATCACAACACTGTCTGATATACCACACCCCTCATCACAACACTGTCTGATATACCACACCCCTCATCACAACACTGTCTGATATACCACACTCCTCACCACAACACTGTCTGATATACCACACCCCTCATCACAACACTGTCTGATATACCACACCCCTCATCACAACACTGTCTGATATACCACACTCCTCATCACAACACTGTCTGATATACCACACCCCTCACCACAACACTGTCTGATATACCACACTCCTCATCACAACACTGTCTGATATACCACACCCCTCATCACAACACTGTCTGATATACCACACCCCTCATCACAACACTGTCTGATATACCACACCCCTCACCACAACACTGTCTGATATACCACACCCCTCATCACAACACTGTCTGATATACCACACCCCTCATCACAACACTGTCTGATATACCACACCCCTCATCACAACACTGTCTGATATACCACACCCCTCATCACAACACTGTCTGATATACCACACCTCCTCATCACAACACTGTCTGATATACCACACCCCTCATCACAACACTGTCTGATATACCACACCCCTCATCACAACACTGTCTGATATACCACACCCCTCATCACAACACTGTCTGATATACCACACCCCTCACCACAACACTGTCTGATATACCACACCCCTCATCACAACACTGTCTGATATACCACACCCCTCATCACAACACTGTCTGATATACCACACCCCTCATCACAACACTGTCTGATATACCACACCCCTCATCACAACACTGTCTGATATACCACACCCCTCATCACAACACTGTCTGATATACCACACCCCTCATCACAACACTGTCTGATATACCACACTCCTCATCACAACACTGTCTGATATACCACACCCTCATCACAACACTGTCTGATATACCACACCCCTCATCACAACACTGTCTGATATACCACACCCCTCATCACAACACTGTCTGATATACCACACCCCTCATCACAACACTGTCTGATATACCACACTCCCTCATCACAACACTGTCTGATATACCACACCCCTCATCACAACACTGTCTGATATACCACACTCCTCACCACAACACTGTCTGATATACCACACTCCCTCATCACAACACTGTCTGATATACCACACCCCTCATCACAACACTGTCTGATATACCACACCCTCATCACAACACTGTCTGATATACCACACCCTCACACAACACTGTCTGATATACCACACCCCTCATCACAACACTGTCTGATATACCACACCCCTCATCACAACACTGTCTGATATACCACACTCCCTCATCACAACACTGTCTGATATACCACACCCCTCATCACAACACTGTCTGATATACCACACCCCTCATCACAACACTGTCTGATATACCACACTCCTCACACAACACTGTCTGATATACCACACTCCTCATCACAACACTGTCTGATATACCACACCCCTCATCACAACACTGTCTGATATACCACACCTCCTCATCACAACACTGTCTGATATACCACACCCCTCATCACAACACTGTCTGATATACCACACCCCTCATCACAACACTGTCTGATATACCACACTCCTCACCACAACACTGTCTGATATACCACACCCCTCATCACAACACTGTCTGATATACCACACCCCTCATCACAACACTGTCTGATATACCACACCCCTCATCACAACACTGTCTGATATACCACACCCCTCATCACAACACTGTCTGATATACCACACCCCTCATCACAACACTGTCTGATATACCACACTCCTCATCACAACACTGTCTGATATACCACACCCCTCATCACAACACTGTCTGATATACCACACCCCTCATCACAACACTGTCTGATATACCACACCCCTCATCACAACACTGTCTGATATACCACACTCCTCATCACAACACTGTCTGATATACCACACCCCTCATCACAACACTGTCTGATATACCACACCCCTCATCACAACACTGTCTGATATACCACACTCCTCACCACAACACTGTCTGATATACCACACCCTCATCACAACACTGTCTGATATACCACACCCCTCACCACAACACTGTCTGATATACCACACCCCTCATCACAACACTGTCTGATATACCACACCCCTCACCACAACACTGTCTGATATACCACACCCCTCATCACAACACTGTCTGATATACCACACCCCTCATCACAACACTGTCTGATATACCACACTCCTCATCACAACACTGTCTGATATACCACACCCCTCATCCACAACACTGTCTGATATACCACACCCCTCATCACAACACTGTCTGATATACCACACCCCTCATCACAACACTGTCTGATATACCACACCCCTCATCACAACACTGTCTGATATACCACACCCCTCACTCACAACACTGTCTGATATACCACACCCCTCATCACAACACTGTCTGATATACCACACTCCTCATCACAACACTGTCTGATATACCACACCCCTCATCACAACACTGTCTGATATACCACACTCCTCATCACAACACTGTCTGATATACCACACCCCTCATCACAACACTGTCTGATATACCACACCCCTCACCACAACACTGTCTGATATACCACACCCCTCATCACAACACTGTCTGATATACCACACCCCTCATCACAACACTGTCTGATATACCACACTCCTCATCACAACACTGTCTGATATACCACACCCCTCACCACAACACTGTCTGATATACCACACCCCTCATCACAACACTGTCTGATATACCACACTCCTCATCACAACACTGTCTGATATACCACACCCCTCATCACAACACTGTCTGATATACCACACCCCTCATCACAACACTGTCTGATATACCACACCCCTCATCACAACACTGTCTGATATACCACACCCCTCATCACAACACTGTCTGATATACCACACTCCTCATCACAACACTGTCTGATATACCACACCCCTCATCACAACACTGTCTGATATACCACACTCCTCATCACAACACTGTCTGATATACCACACCCCTCATCACAACACTGTCTGATATACCACACCCCTCATCACAACACTGTCTGATATACCACACTCCCTCATCACAACACTGTCTGATATACCACACCCCTCATCACAACACTGTCTGATATACCACACCCCTCATCACAACACTGTCTGATATACCACACCCTCATCCACAACACTGTCTGATATACCACACCCCTCATCACAACACTGTCTGATATACCACACCCCTCACCACAACACTGTCTGATATACCACACCCCTCATCACAACACTGTCTGATATACCACACCCCTCACCACAACACTGTCTGATATACCACACCCCTCATCACAACACTGTCTGATATACCACACCCCTCATCACAACACTGTCTGATATACCACACTCCTCATCACAACACTGTCTGATATACCACACCCCTCATCACAACACTGTCTGATATACCACACCCCTCACCACAACACTGTCTGATATACCACACCCCTCATCACAACACTGTCTGATATACCACACCCCTCATCACAACACTGTCCTGATATACCACACCCCTCACCACAACACTGTCTGATATACCACACCCCTCATCACAACACTGTCTGATATACCACACTCCTCATCACAACACTGTCTGATATACCACACCCCTCATCACAACACTGTCTGATATACCACACTCCTCATCACAACACTGTCTGATATACCACACCCCTCATCACAACACTGTCTGATATACCACACCCCTCACCACAACACTGTCTGATATACCACACCCCTCATCACAACACTGTCTGATATACCACACCCCTCATCACAACACTGTCTGATATACCACACTCCTCATCACAACACTGTCTGATATACCACACCCCTCACCACAACACTGTCTGATATACCACACCCCTCATCACAACACTGTCTGATATACCACACCCCTCATCACAACACTGTCTGATATACCACACCCCTCATCACAACACTGTCTGATATACCAACACCCCTCATCACAACACTGTCTGATATACCACACCCCTCACCACAACACTGTCTGATATACCACACCTCCTCATCACAACACTGTCTGATATACCACACCCCTCATCACAACACTGTCTGATATACCACACTCCTCATCACAACACTGTCTGATATACCACACCCCTCACCACAACACTGTCTGATATACCACACTCCTCATCACAACACTGTCTGATATACCACACTCCTCATCACAACACTGTCTGATATACCACACCCTCATCACAACACTGTCTGATATACCACACCCCTCATCACAACACTGTCTGATATACCACACCCCTCATCACAACACTGTCTGATATACCACACCCCTCATCACAACACTGTCTGATATACCACACCCCTCATCACAACACTGTCTGATATACCACACCCCTCATCACAACACTGTCTGATATACCACACCCCTCACCACAACACTGTCTGATATACCACACCCCTCATCACAACACTGTCTGATATACCACACCCCTCATCACAACACTGTCTGATATACCACACCTCCTCATCACAACACTGTCTGATATACCAACACCCCTCATCCACAACACTGTCTGATATACCACACTCCTCATCACAACACTGTCTGATATACCACACCCCTCATCACAACACTGTCTGATATACCACACCCCTCACCACAACACTGTCTGATATACCACACTCCTCATCACAACACTGTCTGATATACCACACCCCTCATCACAACACTGTCTGATATACCACACCCCTCACCACAACACTGTCTGATATACCACACTCCTCATCACAACACTGTCTGATATACCACACCCCTCATCACAACACTGTCTGATATACCACACCCCTCATCACAACACTGTCTGATATACCACACCCCTCATCACAACACTGTCTGATATACCACACCCCTCATCACAACACTGTCTGATATACCACACTCCTCACCACAACACTGTCTGATATACCACACCCTCACCACAACACTGTCTGATATACCACACTCCCTCACCACAACACTGTCTGATATACCACACTCCTCATCACAACACTGTCTGATATACCACACCCCTCACCACAACACTGTCTGATATACCACACCCCTCATCACAACACTGTCTGATATACCACACCCCTCACCACAACACTGTCTGATATACCACACCCCTCATCACAACACTGTCTGATATACCACACCCTCTCCACAACACTGTCTGATATACCACACCCCTCATCACAACACTGTCTGATATACCACACCCCTCACCACAACACTGTCTGATATACCACACCCCTCACCACAACACTGTCTGATATACCACACTCCTCATCACAACACTGTCTGATATACCACACCCCTCATCACAACACTGTCTGATATACCACACTCCTCATCACAACACTGTCTGATATACCACACCCTCATCACAACACTGTCTGATATACCACACCCCTCACCACAACACTGTCTGATATACCACACCCCTCACCACAACACTGTCTGATATACCACACCCCTCATCACAACACTGTCTGATATACCACACCCCTCACCACAACACTGTCTGATATACCACACCCCTCATCACAACACTGTCTGATATACCACACTCCTCATCACAACACTGTCTGATATACCACACCCCTCACCACAACACTGTCTGATATACCACACTCCTCATCACAACACTGTCTGATATACCACACCCCTCACCACAACACTGTCTGATATACCACACCCCTCATCACAACACTGTCTGATATACCACACCCCTCACCACAACACTGTCTGATATACCACACCCTCACCACAACACTGTCTGATATACCACACCCCTCATCACAACACTGTCTGATATACCACACCCCTCACCACAACACTGTCTGATATACCACACTCCTCATCACAACACTGTCTGATATACCACACCCCTCATCACAACACTGTCTGATATACCACACTCCTCATCACAACACTGTCTGATATACCACACTCCTCATCACAACACTGTCTGATATACCACACCCCTCATCACAACACTGTCTGATATACCACACCCCTCATCCACAACACTGTCTGATATACCACACCCCTCATCACAACACTGTCTGATATACCACACCTCCTCATCACAACACTGTCTGATATACCACACCCCTCATCACAACACTGTCTGATATACCACACTCCTCATCACAACACTGTCTGATATACCACACTCCTCATCACAACACTGTCTGATATACCACACTCCTCATCACAACACTGTCTGATATACCACACCCCTCACCACAACACTGTCTGATATACCACACTCCTCATCACAACACTGTCTGATATACCACACCCCTCACCACAACACTGTCTGATATACCACACTCCTCATCACAACACTGTCTGATATACCACACCCCTCATCACAACACTGTCTGATATACCACACCCCTCACCACAACACTGTCTGATATACCACACCCCTCACCACAACACTGTCTGATATACCACACCCCTCATCACAACACTGTCTGATATACCACACTCCTCATCACAACACTGTCTGATATACCACACTCCTCATCACAACACTGTCTGATATACCACACCCCTCACCACAACACTGTCTGATATACCACACCCCTCACCACAACACTGTCTGATATACCACACCCCTCATCACAACACTGTCTGATATACCACACCCCTCACCACAACACTGTCTGATATACCACACCCCTCACCACAACACTGTCTGATATACCACACCCCTCATCACAACACTGTCTGATATACCACACTCCTCATCACAACACTGTCTGATATACCACACTCCTCATCACAACACTGTCTGATATCCACACCCCTCATCACAACACTGTCTGATATACCACACCCCTCACCACAACACTGTCTGATATACCACACCCCTCATCACAACACTGTCTGATATACCACACCCCTCATCACAACACTGTCTGATATACCACACCCCTCATCACAACACTGTCTGATATACCACACTCCTCATCACAACACTGTCTGATATACCACACTCCTCATCACAACACTGTCTGATATACCACACCCCTCATCACAACACTGTCTGATATACCACACCCCTCACCACAACACTGTCTGATATACCACACTCCTCATCACAACACTGTCTGATATACCACACTCCCTCATCACAACACTGTCTGATATACCACACCCCTCACCACAACACTGTCTGATATACCACACTCCTCATCACAACACTGTCTGATATACCACACCCCTCATCACAACACTGTCTGATATACCACACCCCTCACCACAACACTGTCTGATATACCACACCCTCATCACAACACTGTCTGATATACCACACTCCTCATCACAACACTGTCTGATATACCACACCCCTCATCCACAACACTGTCTGATATACCACACTCCTCATCACAACACTGTCTGATATACCACACCCCTCATCCACAACACTGTCTGATATACCACACTCCCTCACCACAACACTGTCTGATATACCACACCCCTCATCACAACACTGTCTGATATACCACACTCCTCACCACAACACTGTCTGATATACCACACCCCTCATCACAACACTGTCTGATATACCACACCCCTCATCACAACACTGTCTGATATACCACACTCCTCACCACAACACTGTCTGATATACCACACCCCTCACCACAACACTGTCTGATATACCACACCCCTCATCACAACACTGTCTGATATACCACACCCCTCACCACAACACTGTCTGATATACCACACCCCTCACCACAACACTGTCTGATATACCACACCTCCTCACCACAACACTGTCTGATATACCACACTCCCTCATCACAACACTGTCTGATATACCACACCCCTCATCACAACACTGTCTGATATACCACACCCCTCATCACAACACTGTCTGATATACCACACTCCTCACCACAACACTGTCTGATATACCACACCCCTCACCACAACACTGTCTGATATACCACACCCCTCATCACAACACTGTCTGATATACCACACCCCTCATCACAACACTGTCTGATATACCACACCCCTCATCACAACACTGTCTGATATACCACACCCTCACCACAACACTGTCTGATATACCACACTCCTCATCACAACACTGTCTGATATACCACACCCCTCATCACAACACTGTCTGATATACCACACTCCTCACCACAACACTGTCTGATATACCACACTCCTCATCACAACACTGTCTGATATACCACACCCCTCATCACAACACTGTCTGATATACCACACCCCTCATCACAACACTGTCTGATATACCACACCCCTCACCACAACACTGTCTGATATACCACACCCCTCACCACAACACTGTCTGATATACCACACTCCCTCATCACAACACTGTCTGATATACCACACTCCTCACCACAACACTGTCTGATATACCACACCTCCTCATCACAACACTGTCTGATATACCACACCCCTCATCACAACACTGTCTGATATACCACACTCCTCACCACAACACTGTCTGATATACCACCCCACAACCCCTCATAACCACCCCTCACACTGTCTGATATACCACACCCCTCATCACAACACTGTCTGATATACCACACCCCTCATCACAACACTGTCTGATATACCACACTCCTCACACAACACTGTCACAACACTGTCTGATATACCACACCCTCATCACAACACTGTCTGATATACCACACCCTCATCACAACACTGTCTGATATACCACACTCCTCATCACAACACTGTCTGATATACCACACCCCTCATCACAACACTGTCTGATATACCACACTCCTCATCACAACACTGTCTGATATACCACACCCCTCACCACAACACTGTCTGATATACCACACTCCTCATCACAACACTGTCTGATATACCACACTCCTCACCACAACACTGTCTGATATACCACACTCCTCATCACAACACTGTCTGATATACCACACTCCTCATCACAACACTGTCTGATATACCACACCCCTCATCACAACACTGTCTGATATACCACACTCCTCATCACAACACTGTCTGATATACCACACCCCTCACCACAACACTGTCTGATATACCACACCCCTCATCACAACACTGTCTGATATACCACACTCCCTCATCACAACACTGTCTGATATACCACACCCCTCATCACAACACTGTCTGATATACCACACTCCTCACCACAACACTGTCTGATATACCACACTCCTCATCACAACACTGTCTGATATACCACACTCCTCACCACAACACTGTCTGATATACCACACTCCTCACCACAACACTGTCTGATATACCACACCCCTCATCACAACACTGTCTGATATACCACACCCCTCATCACAACACTGTCTGATATACCACACCCCTCACCACAACACTGTCTGATATACCACACTCCTCACCACAACACTGTCTGATATACCACACTCCTCACCACAACACTGTCTGATATACCACACTCCTCACCACAACACTGTCTGATATACCACACCCCTCATCACAACACTGTCTGATATACCACACCCCTCATCACAACACTGTCTGATATACCACACCCCTCATCACAACACTGTCTGATATACCACACCCCTCACCACAACACTGTCTGATATACCACACCCCTCACCACAACACTGTCTGATATACCACACCCCTCATCACAACACTGTCTGATATACCACACCCCTCATCCACAACACTGTCTGATATACCACACCTCCTCATCACAACACTGTCTGATATACCACACCCCTCACCACAACACTGTCTGATATACCACACTCCTCATCACAACACTGTCTGATATACCACACCCCTCATCACAACACTGTCTGATATACCACACCCCTCATCCACAACACTGTCTGATATACCACACTCCTCATCACAACACTGTCTGATATACCACACCCCTCATCACAACACTGTCTGATATACCACACCCCTCACCACAACACTGTCTGATATACCACACCCCTCATCACAACACTGTCTGATATACCACACTCCTCACACAACACTGTCTGATATACCACACCCCTCATCACAACACTGTCTGATATACCACACCCCTCATCACAACACTGTCTGATATACCACACCCCTCATCACAACACTGTCTGATATACCACACCCCTCATCACAACACTGTCTGATATACCACACCCCCTCACCACAACACTGTCTGATATACCACACCCCATCACAACACTGTCTGATATACCACACCTCCTCATCACAACACTGTCTGATATACCACACCCCTCATCACAACACTGTCTGATATACCACACCCCTCATCACAACACTGTCTGATATACCACACCTCCTCATCACAACACTGTCTGATATACCACACCCCTCATCACAACACTGTCTGATATACCACACCCTCATCACAACACTGTCTGATATACCACACCCCTCATCACAACACTGTCTGATATACCACACCCCTCATCACAACACTGTCTGATATACCACACCCCTCATCACAACACTGTCTGATATACCACACCCTCATCACAACACTGTCTGATATACCACACTCCTCACCACAACACTGTCTGATATACCACACTCCTCATCACAACACTGTCTGATATACCACACCCCTCATCACAACACTGTCTGATATACCACACCTCCTCACCACAACACTGTCTGATATACCACACTCCTCATCACAACACTGTCTGATATACCACACCCCTCATCACAACACTGTCTGATATACCACACCCCTCATCACAACACTGTCTGATATACCACACCTCCTCACCACAACACTGTCTGATATACCACACCCCTCATCACAACACTGTCTGATATACCACACCCCTCATCACAACACTGTCTGATATACCACACCCCTCACCACAACACTGTCTGATATACCACACTCCTCATCACAACACTGTCTGATATACCACACCCTCACCACAACACTGTCTGATATACCACACCCCCTCATCACAACACTGTCTGATATACCACACCCCTCACCACAACACTGTCTGATATACCACACCCCTCATCACAACACTGTCTGATATACCACACCCCTCATCACAACACTGTCTGATATACCACACCCCTCATCCACAACACTGTCTGATATACCACACCCTCACCACAACACTGTCTGATATACCACACCTCCTCATCAACAACACTGTCTGATATACCACACTCCTCATCACAACACTGTCTGATATACCACACCCCTCATCACAACAA
>NC_090363.1:13445477-13492977 GCF_035084215.1 Heptranchias perlo
TTCACAAACACTGTCTGATATACCACACTCCTCATCACAACACTGTCTGATATACCACACTCCTCATCACAACACTGTCTGATATACCACACTCCTCATCACAACACTGTCTGATATACCACACCCCTCACCACAACACTGTCTGATATACCACACTCCTCATCACAACACTGTCTGATATACCACACTCCTCACCACAACACTGTCTGATATACCACACTCCTCATCACAACACTGTCTGATATACCACACCCCTCATCACAACACTGTCTGATATACCACACTCCTCATCACAACACTGTCTGATATACCACACTCCTCATCACAACACTGTCTGATATACCACACTCCTCATCACAACACTGTCTGATATACCACACCCCTCACCACAACACTGTCTGATATACCACACCCTCATCACAACACTGTCTGATATACCACACTCCTCACCACAACACTGTCTGATATACCACACTCCTCATCACAACACTGTCTGATATACCACACCCCTCACCACAACACTGTCTGATATACCACACCCCTCATCACAACACTGTCTGATATACCACACCCCTCATCACAACACTGTCTGATATACCACACTCCTCATCACAACACTGTCTGATATACCACACTCCTCATCACAACACTGTCTGATATACCACACCCCTCACCACAACACTGTCTGATATACCACACTCCTCATCACAACACTGTCTGATATACCACACTCCTCATCACAACACTGTCTGATATACCACACCCCTCACCACAACACTGTCTGATATACCACACTCCTCATCACAACACTGTCTGATATACCACACCCCTCATCACAACACTGTCTGATATACCACACCCCTCACCACAACACTGTCTGATATACCACACCCCTCATCACAACACTGTCTGATATACCACACCCCTCATCACAACACTGTCTGATATACCACACCCCTCATCACAACACTGTCTGATATACCACACTCCTCATCACAACACTGTCTGATATACCACACCCCTCACCACAACACTGTCTGATATACCACACCCCTCATCACAACACTGTCTGATATACCACACCCCTCACCACAACACTGTCTGATATACCACACCCCTCACCACAACACTGTCTGATATACCACACCCCTCATCACAACACTGTCTGATATACCACACCCCTCACCACAACACTGTCTGATATACCACACTCCCTCATCACAACACTGTCTGATATACCACACCCCTCATCACAACACTGTCTGATATACCACACTCCTCACCACAACACTGTCTGATATACCACACCCCTCACCACAACACTGTCTGATATACCACACTCCTCACCACAACACTGTCTGATATACCACACTCCTCATCACAACACTGTCTGATATACCACACCCCTCATCACAACACTGTCTGATATACCACACCCCTCACCACAACACTGTCTGATATACCACACTCCTCACCACAACACTGTCTGATATACCACACCCCTCACCACAACACTGTCTGATATACCACACCCCTCACCACAACACTGTCTGATATACCACACCCCTCATCACAACACTGTCTGATATACCACACC
This sequence comes from Heptranchias perlo, assembly GCF_035084215.1. NCBI lineage: Eukaryota > Metazoa > Chordata > Chondrichthyes > Hexanchiformes > Hexanchidae > Heptranchias > Heptranchias perlo. Next base: position 13,447,075 of record NC_090363.1, read on the forward strand.
CCTCACCACAACACTGTCTGATATACCACACCCCTCACCACAACACTGTCTGATATACCACACTCCTCATCACAACACTGTCTGATATACCACACCCCTCATCACAACACTGTCTGATATACCACACTCCTCATCACAACACTGTCTGATATACCACACTCCCTCATCACAACACTGTCTGATATACCACACCCCTCATCACAACACTGTCTGATATACCACACTCCTCATCACAACACTGTCTGATATACCACACCCCTCATCACAACACTGTCTGATATACCACACTCCTCATCACAACACTGTCTGATATACCACACCCCTCACCACAACACTGTCTGATATACCACACTCCTCATCACAACACTGTCTGATATACCACACCCCTCATCACAACACTGTCTGATATACCACACCCCTCACCACAACACTGTCTGATATACCACACCCCTCATCACAACACTGTCTGATATACCACACCCCTCACCACAACACTGTCTGATATACCACACCCCTCATCACAACACTGTCTGATATACCACACCCCTCACCACAACACTGTCTGATATACCACACTCCTCATCACAACACTGTCTGATATACCACACCCCTCATCACAACACTGTCTGATATACCACACTCCTCACCACAACACTGTCTGATATACCACACTCCTCATCACAACACTGTCTGATATACCACACCCCTCATCACAACACTGTCTGATATACCACACCCCTCATCACAACACTGTCTGATATACCACACCCCTCATCACAACACTGTCTGATATACCACACTCCTCACCACAACACTGTCTGATATACCACACTCCTCATCACAACACTGTCTGATATACCACACTCCTCACCACAACACTGTCTGATATACCACACTCCTCATCACAACACTGTCTGATATACCACACCCCTCATCACAACACTGTCTGATATACCACACCCCTCACCACAACACTGTCTGATATACCACACTCCTCATCACAACACTGTCTGATATACCACACTCCTCACCACAACACTGTCTGATATACCACACTCCTCATCACAACACTGTCTGATATACCACACTCCTCACCACAACACTGTCTGATATACCACACTCCTCACCACAACACTGTCTGATATACCACACCCCTCATCACAACACTGTCTGATATACCACACCCCTCATCACAACACTGTCTGATATACCACACCCCTCACCACAACACTGTCTGATATACCACACTCCTCACCACAACACTGTCTGATATACCACACCCCTCACCACAACACTGTCTGATATACCACACTCCTCATCACAACACTGTCTGATATACCACACCCCTCACCACAACACTGTCTGATATACCACACCCCTCACCACAACACTGTCTGATATACCACACCCCTCACCACAACACTGTCTGATATACCACACCCCTCATCACAACACTGTCTGATATACCACACCCCTCATCACAACACTGTCTGATATACCACACCCCTCACCACAACACTGTCTGATATACCACACCCCTCATCACAACACTGTCTGATATACCACACCCCTCACCACAACACTGTCTGATATACCACACCCCTCATCACAACACTGTCTGATATACCACACCCCTCACCACAACACTGTCTGATATACCACACCCCTCATCACAACACTGTCTGATATACCACACTCCTCACCACAACACTGTCTGATATACCACACCCCTCATCACAACACTGTCTGATATACCACACTCCTCTCCACAACACTGTCTGATATACCACACTCCTCATCACAACACTGTCTGATATACCACACTCCTCTCCACAACACTGTCTGATATACCACACTCCTCACCACAACACTGTCTGATATACCACACCCCTCACCACAACACTGTCTGATATACCACACCCCTCACCACAACACTGTCTGATATACCACACTCCTCATCACAACACTGTCTGATATACCACACCCCTCATCACAACACTGTCTGATATACCACACTCCTCATCACAACACTGTCTGATATACCACACCCCTCACCACAACACTGTCTGATATACCACACCCCTCACCACAACACTGTCTGATATACCACACTCCTCATCACAACACTGTCTGATATACCACACCCCTCACCACAACACTGTCTGATATACCACACCCCTCATCACAAAACTGTCTGATATACCACACTCCTCACCACAACACTGTCTGATATACCACACTCCTCACCACAACACTGTCTGATATACCACACCCCTCACCACAACACTGTCTGATATACCACACCCCTCATCACAACACTGTCTGATATACCACACCCCTCATCACAACACTGTCTGATATACCACACCCCTCATCACAACACTGTCTCATATACCACACTCCTCATCACAACACTGTCTGATATACCACACTCCTCATCACAACACTGTCTGATATACCACACCCCTCATCACAACACTGTCTGATATACCACACCCCTCATCACAACACTGTCTGATATACCACACCCCTCACCACAACACTGTCTGATATACCACACCCCTCATCACAACACTGTCTGATATACCACACTCCTCATCATAACACTGTCTGATATACCACACCCCGCATCACAACACTGTCTGATATACCACACCCCTCATCACAACACTGTCTGATATACCACACCCCTCATCACAACACTGTCTGATATACCACACCCCTCACCACAACACTGTCTGATATACCACACCCCTCACCACAACACTGTCTGATATACCACACCCCTCACCACAACACTGTCTGATATACCACACTCCTCACCACAACACTGTCTGATATACCACACTCCTCACCACAACACTGTCTGATATACCACACCCCTCACCACAACACTGTCTGATATACCACACTCCTCACCACAACACTGTCTGATATACCACACCCCTCATCACAACACTGTCTGATATACCACACTCCTCACCACAACACTGTCTGATATACCACACTCCTCATCACAACACTGTCTGATATACCACACTCCTCACCACAACACTGTCTGATATATCACACTCCTCATCACAACACTGTCTGATATACCACACCCCTCATCACAACACTGTCTGATATACCACACCCCTCATCACAACACTGTCTGATATACCACACTCCTCACACAACACTGTCTGATATACCACACTCCTCACCACAACACTGTCTGATATACCACACTCCTCATCACAACACTGTCTGATATACCACACTCCTCATCACAACACTGTCTGATATACCACACTCCTCACCACAACACTGTCTGATATACCACACTCCCTCATCACAACACTGTCTGATATACCACACCCCTCACCACAACACTGTCTGATATACCACACTCCTCATCACAACACTGTCTGATATACCACACCCCTCACCACAACACTGTCTGATATACCACACCCCTCATCACAACACTGTCTGATATACCACACCCCTCATCACAACACTGTCTGATATACCACACCCCTCACCACAACACTGTCTGATATACCACACCCTCACCACAACACTGTCTGATATACCACACCCCTCATCACAACACTGTCTGATATACCACACCCCTCACCACAACACTGTCTGATATACCACACCCCTCATCACAACACTGTCTGATATACCACACCCCTCACCACAACACTGTCTGATATACCACACTCCTCACCACAACACTGTCTGATATACCACACCCCTCATCACAACACTGTCTGATATACCACACCCCTCATCACAACACTGTCTGATATACCACACCCCTCATCACAACACTGTCTGATATACCACACTCCTCATCACAACACTGTCTGATATACCACACCCCTCATCACAACACTGTCTGATATACCACACCCCTCATCACAACACTGTCTGATATACCACACCCCTCATCACAACACTGTCTGATATACCACACCCCTCATCACAACACTGTCTGATATACCACACCCCTCACCACAACACTGTCTGATATACCACACCCCTCACCACAACACTGTCTGATATACCACACCCCTCATCACAACACTGTCTGATATACCACACTCCTCACCACAACACTGTCTGATATACCACACCCCTCATCACAACACTGTCTGATATACCACACCCCTCATCACAACACTGTCTGATATACCACACTCCTCATCACAACACTGTCTGATATACCACACTCCTCACCACAACACTGTCTGATATACCACACCCCTCATCACAACACTGTCTGATATACCACACCCCTCATCACAACACTGTCTGATATACCACACTCCTCATCACAACACTGTCTGATATACCACACCCCTCATCACAACACTGTCTGATATACCACACCCCTCATCACAACACTGTCTGATATACCACACTCCTCATCACAACACTGTCTGATATACCACACCCCTCATCACAACACTGTCTGATATACCACACTCCTCACCACAACACTGTCTGATATACCACACCCCTCATCACAACACTGTCTGATATACCACACCCCTCATCACAACACTGACTGATATACCACACCCCTCATCACAACACTGTCTGATATACCACACTCCTCATCACAACACTGTCTGATATACCACACTCCTCATCACAACACTGTCTGATATACCACACCCCTCATCACAACACTGTCTGATATACCACACCCCTCACCACAACACTGTCTGATATACCACACCCCGCACCACAACACTGTCTGATATACCACACCCCTCACCACAACACTGTCTGATATACCACACCCCTCATCACAACACTGTCTGATATACCACACCCCTCATCACAACACTGTCTGATATACCACACCCCTCATCACAACACTGTCTGATATACCACACCCCTCATCACAACACTGTCTGATATACCACACCCCTCATCACAACACTGTCTGATATACCACACCCCTCACCACAACACTGTCTGATATACCACACCCCGCACCACAACACTGTCTGATATACCACACCCCTCACCACAACACTGTCTGATATACCACACCCCGCACCACAACACTGTCTGATGTACCACACCCCTCATCACAACACTGTCTGATATACCACACTCCTCATCACAACACTGTCTGATATACCACACCCCTCATCACAACACTGTCTGATATACCACACCCCTCATCACAACACTGTCTGATATACCACACTCCTCATCACAACACTGTCTGATATACCACACTCCTCATCACAACACTGTCTGATATACCACACTCCTCATCACAACACTGTCTGATATACCACACTCCTCATCACAACACTGTCTGATATACCACACTCCTCACCACAACACTGTCTGATATACCACACCCCTCACCACAACACTGTCTGATATACCTCACCCCTCACCACAACACTGTCTGATATACCACACTCCTCATCACAACACTGTCTGATATACCACACCCCTCATCACAACACTGTCTGATATACCACACTCCTCACCACAACACTGTCTGATATACCACACCCCTCATCACAACACTGTCTGATATACCACACCCCTCATCACAACACTGTCTGATATACCACACCCCTCACCACAACACTGTCTGATATACCACACTCCTCATCACAACACTGTCTGATATACCACACCCCTCATCACAACACTGTCTGATATACCACACCCCTCATCACAACACTGTCTGATATACCACACTCCTCATCACAACACTGTCTGATATACAACACCCCTCACCACAACACTGTCTGATATACCACACCCCTCATCACAACACTGTCTGATATACCACACTCCTCATCACAACACTGTCTGATATACCACACTCCTCATCACAACACTGTCTGATATACCACACCCCTCACCACAACACTGTCTGATATACCACACTCCTCATCACAACACTGTCTGATATACCACACCCCTCATCACAACACTGTCTGATATACCACACCCCTCATCACAACACTGTCTGATATACCACACTCCTCATCACAACACTGTCTGATATACCACACTCCTCACCACAACACTGTCTGATATACCACACCCCTCATCACAACACTGTCTGATATACCACACTCCTCACCACAACACTGTCTGATATACCACACCCCTCATCACAACACTGTCTGATATACCACACTCCTCATCACAACACTGTCTGATATACCACACTCCTCATCACAACACTGTCTGATATACCACACTCCTCATCACAACACTGTCTGATATACCACACTCCTCATCACAACACTGTCTGATATACCACACTCCTCATCACAACACTGTCTGATATACCACACTCCTCATCACAACACTGTCTGATATACCACACCCCTCACCACAACACTGTCTGATATACCACACTCCTCACCACAACACTGTCTGATATACCACACCCCTCACCACAACACTGTCTGATATACCACACTCCTCACCACAACACTGTCTGATATACCACACTCCCCATCACAACATTGTCTGATATACCACACCCCTCATCACAACACTGTCTGATATACCATACTCCTCATCACAACACTGTCTGATATACCACACTCCTCACCACAACACTGTCTGATATACCACACCCCTCATCACAACACTGTCTGATATACCACACCCCTCATCACAACACTGTCTGATATACCACACCCCTCATCACAACACTGTCTGATATACCACACCCCTCATCACAACACTGTCTGATATACCACACTCCTCATCACAACACTGTCTGATATACCACACTCCTCACCACAACACTGTCTGATATACCACACCCCTCACCACAACACTGTCTGATATACCACACTCCTCATCACAACACTGTCTGATATACCACACTCCTCATCACAACATTGTCTGATATACCACACCCCTCATCACAACACTGTCTGATATACGACACCCCTCATCACAACACTGTCTGATATACCACACCCCTCATCACAACACTGTCTGATATACCACACCCCTCATCACAACACTGTCTGATATACCACACCCCTCATCACAACACTGTCTGATATACCACACCCCTCATCACAACACTGTCTGATATACCACACCCCTCATCACAACACTGTCTGATATACCACACCCCTCATCACAACACTGTCTGATATACCACACCCCTCATCACAACACTGTCTGATATACCACACCCCTCATCACAACACTGTCTGATTTCCCACACTCCTCATCACAACACTGTCTGATATACCACACTCCTCACCACAACACTGTCTGATATACCACACCCCTCACCACAACACTGTCTGATATACCACACTCCTCATCACAACACTGTCTGATATACCACACCCCTCATCACAACACTGTCTGATATACCACACCCCTCATCACAACACTGTCTGATATACCACACTCCTCATCACAACACTGTCTGATATACCACACTCCTCACCACAACACTGTCTGATATACCACACCCCTCACCACAACACTGTCTGATATACCACACTCCTCACCACAACACTGTCTGATATACCACACCCCTCATCACAACACTGTCTGATATACCACACTCCTCATCACAACACTGTCTGATATACCACACCCCTCATCACAACACTGTCTGATATACCACACCCCTCACCACAACACTGTCTGATATACCACACTCCTCTCCACAATATGTCTGCTGAAGGCAGAAATGAACCCCAATGACCCTGAACTAAAATGGAGTTGGGTTTTCTCTCAGTCTCCCATTGTCGCTCCAGGTTAAGTTAAAATCGGGGCTTGTAGCTGCACTGGGAGACCGCCCGAACCCTCCCAGAATCTGGAATGTTCTATAGACTCATGATAGCAGAGTGATGTTTCGGCACAGATAAAGGGCCTTTAATGCCCAGGAAGGCCTCCCTCGGAGATCCAGTCTACCTGCCCGCCCTCTCACCATCTCCCCCAACTCCTGCTGTCCAGAAAGGCGTCCCATTGACCTTTGAACCCATTGATACTGCCCACATCATTGCCTCAATCCTGACATCTAATTCCACCCCCTCCAACTCCATCTTCCCCCCCCCTCTCTCCCCCAACCCTTCCCCTCCCCTCCAATCCCACCCCATCTCCCCCCTCCCTTCCCTCTCCCTCTCCCCTTCTCTCCCCCTCCCCTGCCCTCTCGCATCCCCTCCCCTCCCTCTCCCCCCTCCCACACTCACCTCTGAGTCAGAAGGTCGTGGGTTCAAGTCCCACTCCAGAGACCTGAGCCTGTAATCTCGGCCGACACTCCCAGTCCAGTGCTGAGGGAGGTATTACAGTGTTGGAGGTGCCGTCTTTCAGATGAGACATTAAACTGAGGCCTGGTGGACTCTCCCAGGTGGATGTTATAAGTTCCCAGGGCACTGTTCAAAGAACAGCAAGGGAGTTCTCCCTCGTGTCCTGGCTGATATTTATCCCTCAATCAAAAGCATTAAAAAAATATCATCGGCTCCTTATCACATTGCTGTTTGTGGGATCTTGCTGTGCGCAAATTGGCTGCCATGTTTCCCACATCACAACAGTGACTGCACTTCAAAAGTCCTGAGGTTGTGAAAGGTGCAAACCTTTCTTTCTATCACAGGTACAGAATCCATCAGGTTCTGCTTTTACGTCCATTCTCACTCCTAACTGTTGCCTTTAATTTTTTAAGTCGTGCCCCCCAGCCTGATGTTTGAACATTTTTACCGGAAACGAGCAATTAACCTCGAACAACTCTGTCAGTTCCCTGGAAAACCTCAGTTCCCCACAATCAGCCCACGGTTGATCCCACAGTTTATAGAGGCAGACCAGGGTGACCTGTGACCCTGTGCTTCCAGGGTGACCCATGATCTTGTGCTCCCAGGGTGACCTGAGATCCTGTGCTCCCAGAGGGGCCTGTGACCCTGTGCTCCCAGGGTGACCTGTGACCCTGTGCTCCCAGGATGACCTGAGATCCTGTGCTCCCAGGGTGACCTGTGACCCTGTGCTCCCAGGATGATCTGTGACCCTGTGCTCCCAGGGTGACCTGAGATCCTGTGCTCCCAGGGTGACCTGTGAACCTGTGCTCCCAGGATGACCTGAGATCCTGTGCTCCCAGGGTGACCTGTGACCCTGTGCTCCCAGGATGATCTGTGACCCTGTGCTCCCAGGGTGACCTGAGATCCTGTGCTCCCAGGGTGACCTGTGACCCTGTGCTCCCAGGATGACCTGTGACCCTGTGCTGCCAGGGTGAGCTGTGACCCTGTGCTCCCAGGGCTACCTGTGACCCTGTGCTCCCAGGATGACCTGTGACCCTGTGCTGCTAGGGTGAGCTGTGACCCTGTGCTCCCTGGGTGACCTGCAATCCTGTGCTGCCAGGGCGACCTGTGACCCTTTGCTCCCAGGGTGACCTCTGATCCTGTGCTCCCAGAAAGACCTGTGACCCTGTGCTCCCAGGATGACCTGTGACCCTGTGCTCCCAGGGTGACCTGTGATCCTGTGCTGCCAGGGGGCCTGTGACCCTGTGCTCCCAGGATGACCTGTGACCCTGTGCTCCCAGGGGGCCTGTGACCCTGTGCTCCCAGGATGACCTGTGACTCTGTGCTCCCAGGGGGCCTGCGACCCTGTGCTCCCAGGATGACCTGTGACCCTGTGCTCCCAGGGTGACCTGTGATCCTGTGCTCCCAGGGTGACCTGTGACCCTGTGCTCCCAGGGTGACCTGTGACCCTGTGCTCCCAGGGTGACCTGTGATCCTGTGCTCCCAGGGTGACCTGTGACCCTGTGCTCCCAGGGTGACCTGTGACCCTGTGCTCCCAGGGTGATCTGTGACCCTGTGCTCCCAGGGTGACCTGTGACCCTGTGCTCCCAGGGTGACCTGTGACCCTGTGCTCCCAGGGTGACCTGTGATCCTGTGCTCCCAGGATGACCTGTGATCCCGTGCTCCCAGGGTGACCTGTGACCCTGTGCTCCCAGGGTGACCTGTGACCCTGTGCTCCCAGGATGACCTGTGATCCTGTGCTCCCAGGGTGACCTGTGATCCTGTGCTCCCAGGATGACCTGTGACCCTGTGCTCCCAGGGTGACCTGTGACCCTGTGCTCCCAGGGTGACCTGTGATCCTGTGCTCCCAGGATGACCTGTGACCCTGTGCTCCCAGGGTGACCTGTGACCCTGTGCTCCCAGGATGACCTGTGATCCTGTGCTCCCAGGGTGACCTGTGATCCTGTGCTCCCAGGATGACCTGTGACCCTGTGCTCCCAGGGTGACTTGTGATCCTGTGCTCCCAGGTTGACCTGTGACCCTGTGCTCCCAGGGTGAGCTGCTTCATAAATCTTTCTCTATTTGAAAATGCCACGAATGCAGGGAATTCTATCCCGGGAAGCATGAAGTCATCGGGAAGTCTGCCTGGTTTCAAATCCCTCCTTTAGCAGCAAAATGTGTCTCGATGATTTTTTTAAAATTGGACCATTTCGGCTCACAGTGACCTCATCAAATTAATAAGTGCGAAGGGGGAGAGGAGGGGGCGAGGAGGTGGAGTGAAGGAGGAAGGGAGGGTGTGGGGGAGTGAGGGGGAGGTGGAAAGGAGAGGGAGGGGTGGGGAAGAGGGACAGGGTTGGGGATTGGAGGGGGCGAGGGGTGGGTTGGGGGTGGGGGGAGGAGGTGGGGGTATTGGGAGGGGAGAGGTGGGAGCTGTAGGGGAGAGGGATGGGGGGGGGGAGGAGAGGAGAGGGAGGGGAGGGAGAGGGTGAGGGGAGAGGGAGGGGAGGGAGAGGGAGGGGGAGGGAGATGGGAGGTGGAGAGGAAAGGAGAGGGAAGAGGGAGGGTGGGAGAGGGATGAGGGAGGGGAGGGAGAGAGAGAAGGGAGGGGGAGTGTGTGTGGGAGAGGGAGGTGGGAGGGGAAGGGAGGGGAATGGGGAGAGGGAGGAGGGAGGCGGAGGTCCAGGTTTCCGGGGTGTCTGCGATGGGCTGAGTGCAGAGATTCTTGTAGTCAGAGGGCAGTCTTCCCATGAGGGGCTGTTTAGCTGCCAGCCGAGTCAAACATTGCAGGACCCCCTCTTTCATTGCACAGATGGGCCTCCAGGAGTCAATGGGCCCCTCGGCCTGTGGGGCCTTCAAACTGATCTCGATTTGAAACCTTTCCCTTGCCCACTCCCTCTCTGGTTTGAAAAGGCCGTCCGGCCTCCGCCAGGAGGGAAAGATCAGTGGAAGATGGGCCCTGATATTTACGGGGAGATTCCGGGGGAGGCCGGGGATGCAGAGCTCCCCCCTCCCCGACATAATGGCAGGACCTCATTAACATCCCTTAGACCCGGACGGGAAATCCAGAAGCAGGAGGCCGCAGCCGGGAATGTTCCCCGGCAATCAGTGAAGTTGGGGTTCGGGGAGAGATCGGGGCTGGAGGGAGAGAGAGAGGCCGCAATCAGGAGGGAGAGGGAGGCCGAAGGCTTCCTTGAGGAGGCCTGGCCCACAAGGAGTGCTGGAACTTACCTTGTGGAATCAGCAGCCTGGTTTCCCGAGGCCTGGCAGTGAATTTTAAATTGGGCACCCAGTTGCATTATGCGTTCCTCATATTTAAGTCTTTAACAACAACAATCTGCATTTATATAGCGCCTTTAACGTAGTAAAACGTCCCCAAGGCGCTTCACGGGAGCGATTATCAAATAAAATTTGACACCGAGCCACATAAGGAGATATTAGGACAGGTGACCAAAAGCTCGGTCAAAGAGGTAGGTTTTAAGGAGCGTCTTAAAGGAGGAGAGAGAGGCGGGGAGGTTTAAGGAGGGAATTCCAGAGCTTAGGGCCCAGGCAGCTGAAGGCACGGCCACCAATGGTGGAGCGATGAAAATCGGAGAGGCCAAAATCGGAAGAGCGCAGAGATCTCGGAGGGTTGTAGGGGCTGGAGGAGGTTACAGAGATAGGGAGGGTTGAGGCCATGGAGGGATTTGAAAACAAGGATGAGAATTTTAAAATGGAGGCATTGCCAGGAGCCAATGTCGGTCAGCGAGCACAGGGGTGATTGGTGAACGGGACTCGGTGCGAGTTAGGATACGGGCAGCAGAGCTTTGGATGAGCTCAGGTTTATGGAGGGTGGAAGACGGGAGGCCGGCCAGAAGCAAGATCCCACAAACAGCAGTGCGATAGCGACCAGATAACCTGTTTCAGTTGAAGGATAAAGATCGGGCCCAGGACGCCAGGGAGAACTCCCCTGCTCTTCTTCAAAGGCTAGCTCAATTGCTAATTTTAAATCTGAGATCGATAGCTTTTTGCCAACCGAAGGGATGTGGGCCAAAGGCAGGTATATGGAGTTAGATCACAGGTCAGCCATGATCTTACCAAATGGCGGAGCAGGCTCGAGGGGCTGAATGGCCTACTCCTGTTCCTATGAGATCTTTTACATTCACCTGAGACACCACTGGCTCCAGCCTATCATCAATGCTCAGCAACCCCCCCGCCCAGCGGCTTGCCGAAAGTACAAGTGCCTTTGTTGAATTTTTTATGAATTAGTCTGGGCTCGGGGAGACGAATGGGGCCAGGAGGGGGCGCTGAGTCTCAGGACCCACACTCCCGGCGTCAGAATGCCTGACACCAGCTAGACCCCAATTACCAGCAGCAGCCTGACAGGCACAGGGCACAAAGAGCTCCCAGACGTGTTTAACCTCAATCTCGATTCCAGTGTTAAGATGTAAACACACTCAGCCTTTAGCCCTCTTCCCATTTACAGCTTGAACAGTAGGCGGCCTGTCCAGCTGGAGCCGAGCAGAGGGGATTAACCCTTTCACCCCCTCCCCTCCCATTCACAGTTAGATTTTAGGTATTGTTACTCCGATATCGGCCGGCTTTGTTACTCCGACATCGGCCGGTATTGTTACTCCGACATCGGCCGGTATTGTTACTCCGACATCGGCCGGTATTGTTACTCCGACATCGTCCAGTAGTTATTCAGCCCTCGGCCGGTATTGTTACTCCGACATCAGCCGGTATTGTTACTCCGACATCGGCCGGTATTGTTACTCCGACATCGGCCAGTAGTTATTCAGCCCTCGGCCGGTATTGTTACTCCGACATCAGCCGGTATTGTTACTCCGACATCGGCCGGTATTGTTACTCCGACATCAGCCGGTATTGTTACTCCGACATCGGCCGGTATTGTTACTCCGACATCGGCCAGTAGTTATTCAGCCCTCGGCTGGTATTGTTACTCCGACATCAGGCTGTATTGTTACTCTGATATTGGCCAGTATTGTTACTCCAACATCGGCAAGTATTATTATTCTGACATCCGCCATTTTTTTTACTCTGACATTGGCCAGTATTGTTACTCAGCCATCAGCCTGTATTGTTACTCAGACATCGGCCAGTATTGTTATTCAGACATCGGCCAGTAGTTACTCAGACATTGACCAGTGTTGTTACTCAGCCATCGACCAGTATTGTTATTCAGACATCGGCCAGTATTGTTCTGACACCGCCGGTATTGTTACTCCGATATCGACCAGTATTATTACTGACACCGGCCGGTATTGTTGCTCAGACATCGGCCAGTATTGTTACTGACACCAGTTAATACTGCCACTTAGCCAGACCCCTGGATCAGTCTCCCTCAGGTTCTTGAATGTAAAGCTGACGTCTCACCTCGTGTCCCTCCCTTAACTCAGTCTGTGTCTGTTTGTGTCTGTCTGTATCTGTTTGTGTCTGTCTGCGTCAGTCTGTGTCTGTCTGTATCTGTCTGTGTCTCTCAGTATCTGTCTGTTTCAGTCCGTGTCAGTCTGTGTCCGTCTGTGTCAGTCTGTGTCTCTCTGTGTCTATCTGTTTCAGTCTGTCAGCCTGTGTCTATCTGTGTCAGTCTGTGTCTGTCTGTGTCAGTCTGTGTCTGTCTGCGTCAGCCTGTGTCTGCCTGTGTCAGTCTGTGTCTGTCTGTATCTGTCTGTGTCTCTCTGTTTCAGTCTGTCAGTCTGTATCTGTCTGTGTCAGTCTGTGTTTGACAGTGTCAGTCCGTATCGGTCTGCGTCAGTCTGTGTCTGTCTGCGTCAGTCTGTATCTGTCTATGTCAGTCTGTGTTTGACAGTGTCAGTCCGAATCGGTCTGCGTCAGTCTGTGTCTGTCTGCGTCAGTCTGTATCTGTCTGCGTCAGTCTGTGTCTGTCTGCATCAGTCTGTGTCTGTCTCTGTCGGTCTGCGTCTGTCTGTTTCAGTCTGTCAGTCTGTGTCTGTCTGTGTCAGTCTGTGTCTGTCTGCGTCAGCCTGTGTCTGCCTGTGTCAGTCTGTGTCTGTCTGTATCTGTCTGTGTCTCTCTGTTTCAGTCTGTCAGTCTGTATCTGTCTGTGTCAGTCTGTGTTTGACAGTGTCAGTCCGAATCGGTCTGCGTCAGTCTGTGTCTGTCTGTATCTGTCTGTGTCTCTCTGTTTCAGTCTGTCAGTCTGTACCTGTCTATGTCAGTCTGTGTTTGACAGTGTCAGTCCGAATCGGTCTGCGTCAGTCTGTGTCTGTCTGCGTCAGTCTGTGTCTGTCTGCGTCAGTCTGTATCTGTCTGTGTCAGTCTGTGTCTGTCTCTGTCGGTCTGCGTCTGTCTGTTTCAGTCTGTCAGACTGTGTCTGTCTGTGTCAGTCTGTGTCTGTCTCTGTCGGTCTGCGTCTGTCTGTTTCAGTCTGTCAGTCTGTGTCTGTCTGCGTCAGTCTGTGTCTGTCTGTTTCTGTGCTCCGCCTATCCCCTCACACCCTCAGGCAAGAAATGCGAGACCTTGGAGCTTCCACCAGCTTCCAAACTCTGCAAAAACCATTTCCGTTCCGCAGAGCAAGTTCAGAACCCGTTACTAATCGTGTTCGGGGAGTTCAGGAACACTGGGAGAATCTTAATGACAAACCACAATCAGGAGTGAAAAGAGCAAGTCCCTCAGGACAGGAGTAAAGTGTACAGGACACACACTGGATCACCGGTCTGGTGCATTATTAAACCAGTGTCTGGCCCAGGTTAGCACTGTGAACAGGACACACACTGGATCACCGGTCTGGTGTGTTATTAAACCAGTGTCTTGCCCAGGTTAGCGCTGTGTACAGGACACACACTGGATCACTGGTCTGGTGTATTATTAAACCAGTGTCTGGCCCAGGTTAGCACTGTGTACAGGACACACACTGGATCACTGGTCTGGTGTATTATTAAACCAGTGTCTGGCCCAGGTTAGCACTGTGTACAGGACACACACTGGATTACTGGTCTGGTGTATTATTAAACCAGTGTCTGGCCCAGGTTAGCACTGTGTACAGTATACACTGGATCACTGGTCTGGTGTGTTATTAAACCAGTGTCTGGCCCAGGTTAGCACTGTGTACAGGACACACACTGGATCACTGGTCTGGTGTATTATTAAACCAGTGTCTGGCCCAGGTTAGCGCTGTGTACAGGACACACACTGGATCACTGGTCTGGTGTATTATTAAACCAATGTCTGGCCCAGGTTAGCACTGTGTACAGGACACACACTGGATCACTGGTCTGGTGTATTATTAAACCAGTGTCTGGCCCAGGTTAGCACTGTGTACAGGACACACACTGGATCACTGGTCTGGTGTATTATTAAACCAGTGTCTGGCCCAGGTTAGCGCTGTGTACAGGACACACACTGGACCACCGGTCTGGTGTATTATTAAACCAGTGTCTGGCCCAGGTGAGCACTGTGTACAGGACACACACTGGATCACTGGTCTGGTGTATTATTAAACCAGTGTCTGGCCCAGGTTAGCACTGTGTACAGGACACACACTGGATCACCAGTCTGGTGTGTTATTAAACCAGTGTCTGACCCAGGTTAGCACTGTGTACAGGACACACACTGGATCACCAGTCTGGTGTATTATTAAACCAGTGTCTGGCCCAGGTTAGCACTGTGTACAGGACACACACTGGATCACCGGTCTGGTGTATTATTAAACCAGTGTCTGGCCCAGGTTAGCACTGTGTACAGGACACACTGGATCACTGTTCTGGTGTGTTATTAAACCAGTGTCTGGCCCAGGTTAGCACTGTGTACAGGACACAAACTGGATCACCAGTCTGGTGTATTATTAAACCAGTGTCTGGCCCAGGTTAGCACTGTGTACAGGACACACACTGGATCACCGGTCTGGTGTATTATTAAACCAGTGTCTGGCCCAGGTTAGCACTGTGTACAGGAGACACACTGGATCACCGGTCTGGTGTATTATTAAACCAGTGTCTGGCCCAGGTTAGCGCTGTGTACAGGACACACACTGGATCACTGGTCTGGTGTGTAATTAAACCAGTGTCTGGCCCAGGTTAGCACTGTGTACAGCACACAATGGATCACCGGTCTGGTGTATTATTAAACCAGTGTCTGGCCCAGGTTAGCACTGTGTACAGGACACACACTGGATCACCGGTCTGGTGTATTATTAAACCAGTGTCTGGCCCAGGTTAGCGCTGTGTACAGGACACACACAGGATCACCGGTCTGGTGTATTATTAAACCAGTGTCTGGCCCAGGTTAGCACTGTGTACTGGACACACACTGGATCACTGGTCTGGTGTATTATTAAACCAGTGTCTGGCCGAGGTTAGCGCTGTGTACAGGACACACACTGGATCATTGGTCTGATGTATTATTAAACCAGTGTCTGGCCCAGGTTAGCACTGTGTACAGGACACACACTGGATCACTGGTCTGGTGTATTATTAAACCAGTGTCTGGCCCAGGTTAGCACTGTGTACAGGACACACACTGGATCACTGGTCTGGTGTATTATTAAACCAGTGTCTGGCCCAGGTTAGCACTGTGTACAGGACACACTGGATCACCGGTCTGGTGTATTATCAAACCAGTGTCTGGCCCAGGTTAGCACTGTGTACAGGACACACACTGGATCACTGGTCTGGTGTGTTATTAAACCAGTGTCTGGCCCAGGTTAGCGCTGTGTACAGGACACACACTGGATCACCGGTCTGGTGTATTATTAAACCAGTGTCTGGCCCAGGTTAGCACTGTGTACAGGACACACACTGGATCACCGGTCTGGTGTATTATTTAACCAGTGTCTGGCCCAGGTTAGCACTGTGTACAGGACACACACTGGATCACTGGTCTGGTGTACTATTAAACCAGTGTATGGCCCAGGTTAGCACAGTGTACAGCACACACTGGATCACCAGTCTGGTGTATTATTAAACCAGTGTCTGTCCCAGGCTAGCGCTGTGTACAGGACACACACTGGATCACTGGTCTGCTGTATTATTAAACCAGTGTCTCATCCAGGTTAGCGCTGTGTACAGGACACACACTGGATCACCGGTCTGGTGTATTATTAAACCAGTGTCTGTCCCAGGTTAGCACTGTGTACAGGACACACACTGGATCACCGGTCTGGTGTATTATTAAACCAGTGTCTGGCCCAGGTTAGCGCTGTGCACAGGACACACACTGGATCACTGGTCTGGTGTATGATTAAACCAGTGTCTGGCCCAGGTTAACTCTGTGTACAGGACACACACTGGATCACCGGTCTGGTGTATTTTTAAACCAGTGTCTGGCCCTGGTTAGCGCTGTGCACAGGACACACACTGGATCACCGGTCTGGTGTGTTATTAAACCAGTGTCTGGCCCAGGTTAGCACTGTGTACAGCACGCACTGGATCACTGGTCTGGTGTATTATTAAACCAGTGTCTGGCCCAGGTTAGCACTGTGTATAGGACACACACTGGATCACCGGTCTGGTGTATTATTAAACCAGTGTCTGGCCCAGGTTAGCACTGTGTACAGGACACACACTGGATCACCGGTCTGGTGTATTATTAAACCAGTGTCTGGCCCAGGTTAGCACTGTGTACAGGACACACACTGGATCACCGGTCTGGTGTATTATTAAACCAGTGTCTGGCCCAGGTTAGCACTGTGTACAGGACACACACTGGATCAACGGTCTGGTGTATTATTAAACCAGTGTCTGGCCCAGGTTAGCACTGTGTACAGGACACACACTGGATCACTGGTCTGGTGTACTATTAAACCAGTGTATGGCCCAGGTTAGCACAGTGTACAGAACACACTGGATCACCAGTCTGGTGTATTATTAAACCAGTGTCTGGCCCATGCTAGCGCTGTGTACAGGACACACACTGGATCACTGGTCTGGTGTATGATTAAACCAGTGTCTGGCCCAGGTTAACTCTGTGTACAGGACACACACTGGATCACCGTTCTGGTGTATTATTAAACCAGTGTCTGGCCCAGGTTAGCGCTGTGCACAGGACACACACTGGATCACTGGTCTGGTGTATGATTGAACCAGTGTCTGGCCCAGGTTAACTCTGTGTACAGGACACACACTGGATCACCGTTCTGGTGTATTATTAAACCAGTGTCTGGCCCAGGTTAGCGCTGTGCACAGGACACACACTGGATCACCGGTCTGGTGTGTTATTAAACCAGTGTCTGGCCCAGGTTAGCACTGTGTACAGCACGCACTGGACCACCGGTCTGGTGTATTATTAAACCAGTGTCTGGCCCAGGTTAGCACTGTGTACAGAACAAACACAGGACCACCGGTCTGGTGTATTATTAAACCAGTGTCTGGCCAAGGTGAGCACTGTGTACAGGACACACACTGGATCACTGGTCTGGTGTATTATTAAACCAGTGTCTGGCCCAGGTTAGCACTGTGTACAGGACACACACTGGATCACCAGTCTGGTGTGTTATTAAACCAGTGTCTGACCCAGGTTAGCACTGTGTACAGGACACACACTGGATCACCAGTCTGGTGTATTATTAAACCAGTGTCTGGCCCAGGTTAGCACTGTGTACAGGACACACACTGGATCACCGGTCTGGTGTATTATTATACCAGTGTCTGGCCCAGGTTAGCACTGTGTACAGGACACACTGGATCACCGTTCTGGTGTGTTATTAAACCAGTGTCTGGCCCAGGTTAGCACTGTGTACAGGACACACACTGGATCACCAGTCTGGTGTATTATTAAACCAGTGTCTGGCCCAGGTTAGCACTGTGTACAGGACACACACTGGATCACCGGTCTGGTGTATTATTAAACCAGTGTCTGGCCCAGGTTAGCACTGTGTACAGGAGACACACTGGATCACCGGTCTGGTGTATTATTAAACCAGTGTCTGGCCCAGGTTAGCGCTGTGTACAGGACACACACTGGATCACTGGTCTGGTGTGTAATTAAACCAGTGTCTGGCCCAGGTTAGCACAGTGTACAGCACACAATGGATCACCGGTCTGGTGTATTATTAAACCAGTGTCTGGCCCAGGTTAGCACTGTGTACAGGACACACACTGGATCACCGGTCTGGTGTATTATTAAACCAGTGTCTGGCCCAGGTTAGCGCTGTGTACAGGACACACACTGGATCACCGGTCTGGTGTATTATTAAACCAGTGTCTGGCCCAGGTTAGCACTGTGTACTGGACACACACTGGATCACTGGTCTGGTGTATTATTAAACCAGTGTCTGGCCCAGGTTAGTGCTGTGTACAGGACACACACTGGATCACTGGTCTGATGTATTATTAAACCAGTGTCTGGCCCAGGTTAGCACTGTGTACAGGACACACTGGATCACCGGTCTGGTGTATTATTAAACCAGTGTCTGGCCCAGGTTAGCACTGTGTACAGGACACACACTGGATCACTGGTCTGGTGTATTATTAAACCAGTGTCTGGCCCAGGTTAGCACTGTGTACAGGACACACTGGATCACCGGTCTGGTGTATTATCAAACCAGTGTCTGGCCCAGGTTAGCACTGTGTACAGGACACACACTGGATCACTGGTCTGGTGTGTTATTAAACCAATGTCTGGCCCAGGTTAGCGCTGTGTACAGGACACACACTGGATCACCGGTCTGTTGTATTATTAAACCAGTGTCTGGCCCAGGTTAGCACTGTGCACAGGACACACACTGGATCACCGGTCTGGTGTATTATTAAACCAGTGTCTGGCCCAGGTTAGCACTGTGTACAGGACACACACTGGATCACTGGTCTGGTGTACTATTAAACCAGTGTATGGCCCAGGTTAGCACAGTGTACAGCACACACTGGATCACCAGTCTGGTGTATTATTAAACCAGTGTCTGGCCCAGGCTAGCGCTGTGTACAGGACACACACTGGATCACTGGTCTGCTGTATTATTAAACCAGTGTCTCACCCAGGTTAGCGCTGTGTACAGGACACACACTGGATCACCGGTCTGGTGTATTATTAAACCAGTGTCTGTCCCAGGTTAGCACTGTGTACAGGACACACACTGGATCACCGGTCTGGTGTATTATTAAACCAGTGTCTGGCCCAGGTTAGCGCTGTGCACAGGACACACACTGGATCACTGGTCTGGTGTATGATTAAACCAGTGTCTGGCCCAGATTAACTCTGTGTACAGGACACACACTGGATCACCGGTCTGGTGTATTATTAAAACAGTGTCTGGCCCAGGTTAGCGCTGTGTACAGGACACACACTGGATCACTGGTCTGGTGTATTATTAAACCAGTGTCTGGCCCAGGTTAGCGCTGTGTACAGGACACACTGGATCACCAGTCTGGTGTATTATTAAACCAGTGTCTGGCCCAGGTTAGCACTGTGTACAGGACACACACTGGACCACCGGTCTGGTGTATTATTACACCAGTGTCTGGCCTAGGTTAGCGCTGTGTACAGGACACACACTGTATCACCGGTCTGGTGTATTATTAAACCAGTGTCTGGCCCAGGTTAGCACTGTGTACAGGACACACACTGGATCACTGGTCTGGTGTATTATTAAACCAGTGTCTGGCCCAGGTTAGCACTGTGTACAGGACACACACTGGATCACTGGTCTGGTGTATTATTAAACCAGTGTCTGGCCCAGGTTAGCACTGTGTACAGGACACACACTGGATCACCGGTCTGGTGTGTTATTAAACCAGTGTCTGGCCCAGGTTAGCACTGTGTACAGGACACACACTGGATCACCGGTCTGGTGTGTTATTAAACCAGTGTCTGGCCCAGGTTAGCACTGTGTACAGGACACACACTGGATCACTGGTCTGGTGTATTATTAAACCAGTGTCTGGCCCAGGTTAGCACTGTGTACAGGACACACACTGGATCACTGGTCTGGTGTACTATTAAACCAGTGTATGGCCCAGGTTAGCACTGTGTACAGGACACACACTGGATCACTGGTCTGGTGTATTATTAAACCAGTGTCTGGCCCAGGTTAGCACTGTGTACAGGACACACTGGATCACCGGTCTGGTGTATTATCAAACCAGTGTCTGGCCCAGGTTAGCACTGTGTACAGGACACACACTGGATCACTGGTCTGGTGTGTTATTAAACCAGTGTCTGGCCCAGTTTAGCGCTGTGTACAGGACACACACTGGATCACCGGTCTGGTGTATTATTAAACCAGTGTCTGGCCCAGGTTAGCACTGTGTACAGGACACACACTGGATCACCGGTCCGGTGTATTATTAAACCAGTGTCTGGCCCAGGTTAGCACTGTGTACAGGACACACACTGGATCACTGGTCTGGTGTACTATTAAACCAGTGTATGGCCCAGGTTAGCACTGTGTACAGGACACACACTGGATCACCGGTCTGGTATATTATTAAACCAGTGTCTGGCCCAGGTTAGCACTGTGTACAGGACACACACTGGATCACCGGTCTGGTGTGTTATTAAACCAGTGTCTGGCCCAGGTTAGCGCTGTGTACAGGACACACACTGGATCACTGGTCTGGTGTATTATTAAACGAATGTCTGGCCCAGGTTAGCACTGTGTACAGGACACACACTGGATCACCAGTCTGGTGTATTATTAAACCAGTGTCTG
This sequence comes from Heptranchias perlo, assembly GCF_035084215.1. Lineage (NCBI taxonomy): Eukaryota > Metazoa > Chordata > Chondrichthyes > Hexanchiformes > Hexanchidae > Heptranchias > Heptranchias perlo. The sequence goes on from NC_090363.1 coordinate 13,468,924, forward strand.
GCCCAGGTTAGCACTGTGTACAGGACACACACTGGATCACCGGTCTGGTGTGTTATTAAACCAGTGTCTGGCCCAGGTTAGCACTGTGTACAGGACACACACTGGATCACCAGTCTGGTGTGTTATTAAATCAGTGTCTGGCCCAGGTTAGCACAGTGTACAGCACACACTGGATCACCAGTCTGGTGTATTATTAAACCAGTGTCTGGCCCAGGCTAGCGCTGTGTACAGGACACACACTGGATCACCGGTCTGGTGTGTTATTAAACCAGTGTCTGGCCCAGGTTAGCACTGTGTACAGGACACACACTGGATCACCAGTCTGGTGTATTATTAAACCAGTGTCTGGCCCAGGTTAGCACTGTGTACAGGACACACACTGGATCACCGGTCTGGTGTGTTATTAAACCAGTGTCTGGCCCAGGTTAGCACAGTGTACAGCACACACTGGATCACCAGTCTGGTGTATTATTAAACCAGTGTCTGGCCCAGGCTAGCGCTGTGTACAGGACACACACTGGATCACCGGTCTGGTGTGTTATTAAACCAGTGTCTGGCCCAGGTTAGCACTGTGTACAGCACACACTGGATCACTGGTCTGGTGTATTATTAAACCAGTGTCTGGCCCAGGTTAGCACTGTGTACAGGACACACACTGGATCACTGGTCTGGTGTATTATTAAACCAGTGTCTGGCCCAGGTTAGCACTGTGTACAGGACACACACTGGATCACTATAGAACCTACCGCTCTCTTAAGGCAAGTTATCTGCTATCGCCGTCCCTGTTCGATATTGTCATCATCGCTAAGGCGACTGGCTTTGCATGGGATGGCCAGCCATGATTTAACTCCTGGTGGTGAGGGTCCATGTTTAATGTGGGTCCTGAGTGGTCAATTGGGAGGTGCAGAGGTCGGAGAAGGGACCGTCATCCCTGGGACCACAGCGATCGGGGCCAAAGTATCCGTGGGATGTGAGGTGTCCGTGTGCACTGAGCTCGGGCAGCCTGAACCCGACCTGACAAGGCAGGAGAGAGAATGAGGCAGATCAGAGTGAGCTGAGCCTGGGCTTCCGAGGTGACCTTTCCCACTTTGGCCCTCGGGTTCCATTGGGAAGCGGAGCGCCCGGAGCCTGTGATTTCCCATTAACGGGCCGAGAAGCAGAGGGCTGGAGCTCAGGCAGTCTCCCGACGTCGAGCCCCGGTACAGGCCAGGAGTCCCGAAGAGCAAAACGTGCCCTTTAAAGCCTGCTGGCAGTAGGAGCAAAAACTGGGGGTTGGGAGGACTTCTAGAGTGCTGTTCGAGCAGGAGATGGTGCAAGGAGTCCGTGGAATTCTCTACCACAGAAGGCTGTGGAGGCCAAGTCACTGAATATATTTAAGAAGGAGCTAGATAGATTTCTAGACACAAAAGGCATCAAGGGGCATGGGGAGAGAGCGGGAATGTGGTATTGAGATAGAGGATCAGCCATGATCTTATTGAATGGCGCAGCAGGCTCGAAGGGCCGAATGGCCTACTCCTGCTCCTATTTTCTGTTTCTATGTTTCAGCAATAACAATGTGCGTTTCTACGGCAACTTATAATGTAGTAAAATGACACCGAGCCACATAAGGAGATATTAGGACAGGTGACCAAAAGCTTGGTCAAAGAGGTAGGTTTTAAGGAGCGTCTTAAAGGAGGAGAGAGAGGCGGAGAGGTTTAGGGAGGGAATTCCAGAGCTTAGGGCCCAGGCGGCTGAAGGCACGGCCGCCAATGGTGGAGCGATGAAAATCGGGGATGCGCAAGAGGTCAGAATTGTAGGAGCGCAGAGATCTCGGAGGGTTGTCGGGCTGGAGGAGGTTACAGAGGTAGGGAGGGGGGCGAGGGCCATGGAGGGATTTGTAAACAAGGATGAGAATTTTAAAATGGAGGCGTTGCCTGACTGGGAGCCAATGTCGGTCAGCGAGCTCAGGGGGTGATGGGTGAACGGGACTTGGTGCGAGTTAGGACACGGGCAGCAGAGGGAGGAAGCAGTTAGGAGGTAGGGCGTGTGGGACAGGGGCATTTGGAACTTAGGATCAAGAGAGGAAAATTCAAAGGAGCAATGATTATTGTGGCCCTGATAAAATAAAGAGAGATACAAGATGTGTTGGTCCGTCACAGGCTAAAACTTAGCTCCAATATAATTTTCTAACCTATTGAAGCCAGCTGAAGGGTGATTGATTTTCCTCAAAGACGATATCATAAGAATATAAGAGATAGGAGCAGGAGTAGGTTGTTCGGCCCCTCGAGCCTGCTCCGCCATTCAATCAGGTCATGGCTGACCTTCGACCTCAACTCCACTTTCCCGCCTGATCCCCATATCCCTTGATTCCCCGAGAGTCCAAAAATCTATCGATCTCAGCCTTGAATATACTCAACGACTGAGCATCCACAGCCCTCTGGGGTGGAGAATTCCAAAGATTCACAACCCTCTGAGTGAAGAAATTCCTCCTCATCACGTTCCCAGACGTTGTCCAGAGAGGGATCTTGGCCAGAAAATCGGAACCCACTGTATCTTGTCCCATTTTCCATGGGCCGGGGGTCAGTTAATTCAACTCGTGGGCAGGATCTCCGATCTTCGGAGAGGGTCCGCCATTGACAGGGAGGTAAAATTCCTCTCCTGCAGTACCTTTTGAACACCTCGATCAAATCTCTCCTCAACCTTCTCTGCTCTCAGGAGGACAACCCCAGCTTCTCCAGTCTCTCCACATAACTGAAGTCCCTCATCCCTGATACCATTCTAGTAAATCTCCTCTGCACCCTCTCAATTCACTCTGAACCAGCCCAGCCACAGAGGTACTGGCATGTGGAGGAGCAGAGAGCGGGGAGCAGCGACTGAATCTCCCACTCTGGAGCTCCGGGAATCCCCACTCCCGTCTCCCGCTCTCCCACAGTCTCTCCACCCCCTCCGCCATTGCCCACCACCTTCCTGCCGACCTTTAACCTGTGTCGGCGGTGCAGAGGCGGGAACGGAGGGAAATCGCCTGGCTCCACCCCTTTACAACCTGGCGAGGAGGGCCAACATCGGGCAAAGATGTCCGCTCTCCCCCCCCCCCCACTCCGCAGCTGGGAACGAGGAGGGTGAGGTGATGTTTTTGCAGGGTTGGGGGATTTATCCAGGGGGCCTTCCTGTCCCATTTTCCTGAGGACAGCCTTAGAACGGGCGGATTCCTGCAGGAGAGGTTTGAAGTGGTCGCACCGTTGATCAATTCGATGTGGTTCACTCGCGGCAGGTCGTAGAAAAGGGCGGGAATGAACCAAAACGTTAAAGATGGCGCTGGTGGCGTCCACTCTCTGGCCGAGCCAGTCTCCGATATCTCGGCTTGGCACGGACTGGACAATGGCCTTGTGGTGTGGGGGGGGTGGGGGAGAGGGTGGAGGAATGAGTCTACTGCCTCCGTAAGGGATAGGTCTCTTCACAACATCAGATACAAGGCCATCACTGAAAGGCAGGCCTGCTCCCTCCTCCATCATAAAAAGCGCTGATGGGAAGGCTCCCTCGTTGGACGGGATCCCGATAGACAGAGAGAGAGAGAGAGAGAGAGAGAAGGCTCCCCTCTCTGATGGACGCACTCCCTCTGCTCAAGGGATGCTGAGGGACTTCGGCCTTTATTTAAGGTGATAAGTTTATAATGGTAAGAGAGAATCCTGCATTTCTACAGTGCCTTTGACGACCTCAGGACGTCCCAAACCCACTTTATTTTTGAAGTATAGTCACTGTCACTAACGTTGACAGCCATTTTGCGCACAGCAAGATCCCGCAAACGGCAATGTGCTTACGGCCAGAACATCCGTTTGTCGGTGATGTTGGTTGAGGGATAAATATTGGCCCAGAACACCGGGGAGAACTCCCCCCTGCTCTTCTTCGAAATGGTGGCCGTGGGATCTTTTACGTCCACCTGAGAGGGGCAGACGGGGCCCTCGGTTTAACGTCTCATCCGAAAGACGGCACCTCCGACAGTGCGGCACCTCCCTCGGTATGTCCTGGAGCATCAGCTTAGATTTTTTTGTGCTCAAGTCTCTTGGAGTGGGACTTGAACCCACAAGCGGCCGACTCAGAGGCGGGAGGGCGGCCCACCGAGCCACTGCTGAAACCAAACCTCACTTCAGTTCCTCCCTGGCCCAGAGCGATGCCAAGTTACGCTCTGGGTGTCACTGATGCCATAGATAGGATTGTAGTCGGGTTCACGCAGCAAGAAAGCATTTCCTGATGGAATCAGGCAATATTCAAAGCAAAACAAATTCCTAGTACATATTTGTGTTTGACAGTGGGCAGAGTGTGTGGTGTTGGGTAATGAAACTGCAGAGTAACGGACTGCAAACGCAGACATATGGCTGACTGCAACTCCACTAAACTATCTGTTCTTGGCTCAAACCATCACTTTGGTTTCAAGGATAATATTCACAAACAAAATTTTAAAAAATCCCTTCCAACAAATCAATTTTATCCCAAGAATGATATAGCTCAGAAGGAGGCTATTCGGTCCATCGTGCCTGTACCGGCTCTTTGAAAGAGCTATCCAATTGGCCCCACTCCCCTGCTCTTTCCCCATAGCCCTGCAAATTTTTTCCCTTCAAGTATTTATCCAATTCCCTTTTGAAAGTTATTATTGAATCTGCTTCCACCGCCCTTTCAGGCAGTGAATTCCAGATCATAACAACTCGCTGTGTAAAAGAATGTTTTCTCATGTCACCTCTGGCTCTTTTGCCGATCACCTTAAATCTGTGTCCTCTGGTTACCGACCCTTCTGCCACTGGAAACAGTTTCTCCTTACTTACTCCATCAAAACCCTTCATGATCTTGAACACCTCTATTAAATCTTCCCTTAACCTTCTCTGCTCGAAGGAGAACAATCCCAGCTTCTCCAGTCTCTCCACATAACTGAAGTCCCTCATCCCTGGTACCATTCTAGTAAATCTCCTCTGCACCCTCTCTAAGGCTTTGACATCCTTCCTAAAATGAGAGCCCAGAAATTATTTTTATTCATTCACGAGATGTGGGCATCGCTGGCAAGGCCGGCATTTATTGCCCATCCCTAATTGCCCTTGAGAAGGTGGTGGTGAGCCGCCTTCTTGAACCGCTGCAGTCCGTGTGGTGAAGGTTCTCCCACAGTGCTGTTAGGAAGCGAGTTCCAGGATTTTGACCCAGAGACGATGAAAGAATGTTGGGAAGACTGAAGCCGTTGTCTTCGGTCCCCACCACAAATTCCGTTCCCTAGTTACCGACTCCATCCCTCTCCCTGGCCACTGTCTGAGGCTGAAGCAGACCGTTTGCAACCTTGGTGTCCTATTTGATCCTGAGATGAACTCCCGACCCCATATCCTCTCCATCACCAAGACCGTCTACTTCCACCTCTGTAACATCGCCCGCCTCCGTCCCTGCCTCAGTTTATCGGCTGCTGAAACCCTCATCCATGCCTTTGTTACCTCCAGACTCAACTATTCCATTGCTCTCCTGACCGGCCTCCCATCCTCCACCCTCCATAAACTTGAGCTCATCAAAAACTCTGCTGTCCGTATCCTAACTCACACCAAATCCCGTTCACCCATCACCCCCTGTGCTCGCTGACCTACACTGGCTCCCGGTCCCGGAACGCCTCCATTTTAAAATTCTCATTGTTGTTTTCAAATCCCTCCATGGCCTCGCCCCCTCCCTATCTCTGTAACCTCCTCCAGCCCTACAACCCTCCGAGATCTCTGCACTCCTCCAATTCTGGCCTCTTGCGCATCCCCGATTTTAATCGCTCCACCACTGGCGGCCGTGCCTTCAGCTGCCCAGGCCCTAAGCTCTGGAATTCCCTCCCTAAACCTCTCCGCCTCTCTCTCCTCTTTTAAGTCGCTCCTTAAAACCTACCTCTTTGGCCAAGCTTTTGGTCACCTGTCCTAATGTCTCTTTCTTTGGCTCGGTGTCAAATTTTATTTGATAATCGCTCCTGTGAAGCACCTTGGGACATTTTACTACATTAAAGGCGCTATATAAATGTTATAAAAGTTGTTGTTGTTGTACCAGCCAATCCCAGAGGTGAAAGGTCAGTGCTTAACCCACATCACCAGCCAATCCCAGAGGTGAAAGGTCAGTGCTTAACCCACATCACCAGCCAATCCCAGAGGTGAAAGGTCAGTGCTTAACCCACATCACCAGCCAATTCCAGAGGTGAAAGGTCAGCGCTTAACCCACTGCACCAGCCAATCCCAGAGGTGACAGGTCAGTGCTTAACCCACATCACCAGCCAATCCCAGAGGTGAAAGGTCAGTGCTTAACCCACATCACCAGCCAATCCCAGAGGTGAAAGGTCAGTGCTTAACCCACATCACCAGCCAATCCCAGAGGTGAAAGTTCAGTGCTGAACCCACTGCACCACCCAGTACCAAAGGTCAAAGGACAGTGCCTGACCCACTGGAGCCCCCAGCTCCAGAGGTGAAAGGTCAGCGCGTCGGGATGCTTTCCTACGGCAAAGGCGCTATATAAATGCACAAGTTGTTTAACCCACTGCACCGCTGTGTTCTGGAGACGCGGGGCCAGAGACCATTCCATCTTTTAAGGGAAAGCTGGATGAATGTTTGAAGCAGGAGGAAGAGGCGGGACTCCGAGGAGAACGCGGGGGGGGGAGGGGGGCAGTGGGATTGACTGTGTGTAAATGCAAGTTGTTGTTGTAAAGATAGGATCGGGCTGCGATGTTGCCCACGGTGGAATAGCCACACATGAAGATTGGACACTCGAAACGCGGAACAGTGCCCCAGCGAGGAGCGGGCAATGGGAAACAACCAGGCTGCAATTCAGGTCGCAGACACTGCTGCCAACTCACGCACTGGGCATAGTGCCCACTGCCGCTGCCGCCTGGCAAATGAACAACCTCGATATCTTCCTGTCGGGTGGCCTCAGGCCTGATTACAAATGAGACCCTGGTGAGTCAGGGCTGAGTCCCTGAGCAGCAGACCCAGAGATGCCATTAACGGTCTGGTGAGAACAATGACTTACTGTGTGACAGACACCATACCTCACAGGGTTAAAAACACCAACATCACCAAGGGAACGGGGAAGGCATCTCCATTATTGTGTGTAAATACAGAGAGGCGCGCACTGCTAATGCCGGAGGTCAGAGGTTAAAGTCCCCAGCTGACATGTCAGTGTTGATGGGATTCTCACCGAGACAAAAGAGCCCAGATTGAAGAAATGGAGAGGCCTGAACTTTACATCGATACCAGCAGAATCCTACCCTCCCAGGGCAGGTTCAACACGGGTTAGATACAGAGTAAAGCTCCCTCTACACTGTCCCATCAAACACTCCCAGGGCAGGTACAGCATGGGTTAGATACAGAGTAAAGCTCCCTCTACACTGTCCCATCAAACACTCCCAGGGCAGGTACAGGGTTAGACACAGAGTAAAGCTCCCTCTACACTGTCCCATCAAACACTCCCAGGGCAGGTACAGCCCGGGTTAGATACAGAGTAAAGCTCCCTCTACACTGTCCCATCAAACACTCCCAGGGCAGGTCCAGCACGGGTTAGATACAGAGTAAAGCTCCCTCCACACTTTGGGCCTTAAAATTTGGGCCTTTTTGGAAGTTTACAGTTTTACTATAAATGTTGAGCCTGTGGAATCTTCCTGATAATCGGGAAATATTATCGTCCTCTGATTGAAGGAATGATATGAAGAGAACGCCCTCCCAGACTTTGAGAAGCCCTTTCTGGCAGTTGAGGGGTTAAAAGTCCTCCTGCCTCACTGCTCGATTTAGCGGCAGGATCGCAAAGGGCCAACAGCAGCAATGGATGAAAGGGTTAAACCCATTGCCTGGGGGGTGGGGGGCGGTGGGGGATGGTGATTGTGACGGGTGTGTGATGGCGGGGGGTTTTAATTTTCGCTGGCAGTGCACTGGTTAACATTAACCCCTTTATTTTGACCATCTTACAAGCTGAGATCAAACAACACTGCAATTTTAATCCAAATTTAGACTGTGTCTAGGGGGGGTGGGTTGGTGGAGAGGGCGTGCGAGGGGTTGGAGGGGGTTTGCACCCTGTTAAAATCGCAGAGAGGGGCTTTTTGCACAAAGGCTTCTGTCACGTCAAGGCCCCGTGTCTAACAGGTTAAAGAGATGGTGCAGCAGACAGTGTTAGTGCCCCTGCTATAACCTGGTGTGTGAAGGCAAAGCACTTTTACATTGAATGTACAGCACAGAAACAGGCCATTCGGCCCAACAGGTCCACGCCGGCATTTATGCTCCACACGAGCCTCCTCCCACCTCCCTTCATCTCCCCCTATCACCATATCCTTCTATTCCTTTCTCCCTCATGTATTTATCGAGCTTCCCCTTAAATCCATCTACACTATTCGCCTCAACTGCTCCTTGTGGGAGCGAGTTCCTCATTCTAACCACTGAAGAAGCTTCTCCTGAATTCCCTATTGGATTTATTAGTGACTCTCTTATGTTTATGGCCCCCAGTTCTGGTCTCCCCCACAATTATTTTTTATTCGTTCATGGGATGTGGGCGCCACTGGCGAGGCCGGCATTTATTGCCCATCCCTAATTGCCCTCGAGAAGGTGGTGGTGAGCCGCCTTCTTGAACCGCTGCAGTCCGTGTGGTGACGGTTCTCCCACAGTGTTGTTAGGGGGGGAGTTCCAGGATTTTGACCCAGCGACGATGAAGGAACGGCGATATATTTCCAAGTCGGGATGGTTTGTGACTTGGAGGGGAACGTGCAGGTGGTGTTGTTCCCATGTGCCTGCTGCTCTTGTCCTTCTAGGTGGTAGAGGTCGCGGGTTTGGGAGGGGCTGTCGAAGAAGCCTTGGCGAGTTGCTGCAGTGCATCCTGTGGATGGTACACACTGCAGCCACAGTGCGCCGGTGGTGAAGGGAGTGAATGTTTAGGGTGGTGGATGGGGTGCCAATCAAGCGGGCTGCTTTGTCCTGGATGGTGTCGAGCTTCTTGAGTGTTGTTGGAGTTGCACTCATCCAGGCAAGTGGAGAGTATTCCATCACACTCCTGACTTGTGCCTTGTAGATGGTGGAAAGGCTTTGGGGAGTCAGGAGGTGAGTCACTCGCCGCAGAATACCCAGCCTCTGACCTGCTCTTGTAATCACAGTATATATGTGGCTGGTCCAGTTAAGTTTCTGGTCAATGGTGACCCCCAGGATGTTGATGGTGGGGGATTCGGCGATGGTAATGCCGTTGAATGTCAAGGGGAGGTGGTTAGACTCTCTCTTGTTGGAGATGGTCATTGCCTGGCACTTGTCTGGCACGAATGTTACTTGCCACTTATCAGCCCAAGCCTGGATGTTGTCCAGGTCTTGCTGCATGCGGACACAGACTGCTTCATTATCTGACAGGAAACATCTCGACATCTCCCCTATCAAACTCTTTCAGAATTTTAAAGACCTCTATCAGGTCATCCCTCAGCCTTCTCTTTTCTAGAGAAAAGAGCCCCAGCCTGTTCAATCTTTCCTGATAGTTATAACCTCTCAGTTCTGGTATCATCATTTTTTTGCACCTTCTCCAGTGCCTCTATATCCTTTCTGTAATATGGAGACCAGAACTGCGCACAGTGCTCCAACCAAACCTTTTTTCCGCTTGTGAATAAATTTGTCAAGCCAGAACCCAAATCTTTCTTGTGCCTGACCCCTGCTGAAAGGGTCCATTGTGACAGGGTCGGCCGAGGGCCCCTCAGCAGGCCTCCAGCCTTGAGGTAGCCTTACTCTATAAACACGCAGCAGCCACACACACACACACACACACACACACACACAGAGAGAGCGCTTGTGCGGACGTTAGTGCAGATCCCCAGCAACCGTCCTCCGCCTCCGACAGCATAAACAGGCTCTAATCGTATCCAGCTGAAACCCGGGAGGCGGAGAAGCTGGAATCCCCAGTCCGGCCCTTAGTCCCTCGGAGTAGGCCCGGCCTCGGCCTGCAGTGTACAGCCGCGGGCCTGTTCCCCGTCGTTCCTGGCGGGGCAGGTGGAAAGCAAAACGAGGCGGACGCTGGGAGGGATGGGGAGCGGAGGGGCTTTTTGAAGGGAGGACTTTGACACGGATTTGAGGAGATCGGCAAAAGAGTCAGAGGCCACATGAGGAAATATTGCAGCGAATCGTTAAGATCTGGAATGCCCTGCCTGAAAGACAGATTCGACAGTGACTTTCAAAAAGGGGAATGGGGGTAGATACTTGAAGGGAACAAATTTGCAGGGCTGTGGGGAAAGAGCAGGGGGAGTGGGATTAAATGGACAGCTCTTTCAAAGAGCCGGCACAGGTACGATGGCCTGAATGGCCTCCTGTGCTGTTACATACCACGATACCATGACTTTGATATTCTACTGCGGGCCTGTGCGCCTTGGCCATGGTGACCCAATCCTTTCTGAATTTGGAGGGGGGGCTTGGTGGTTGGAGAAGGGGCTGGGTTTTAGTGGAGAAATACTTCATTGGGACGCCAAGATCTACCATGTGAGATGGTTGCACATTAATGGGAAGGTTGGTTGAAATTTTAAGGGAGGGCATGTACTGTGGGTGGGTCTGCGTCCCCACCTCCCCCGCAACCCCCCTCCGCACCCCCCCACCACCTGTACATACTTGGAAAATTACCGATTGAAGCTGCCCCTTCCCCCCTGTCGCCCACCTCCCCCCTCACCATCTCCCTGATACACATCACCAGAAGTTTCATCCCCTCACTCTAGGTTAGAGATTCAGTAATGTGTCCAAGTGAGTCCGAGATTTAATACGGCCCTCGTAATCTGATGGGCTTTTCCTGCACCTTGGTCGCGCTCTTGGACAGGACCGGTGATTCCCCACTCACCTTCACCTTCATCACAACAAGAAACCCCCCCCAAAACTTCAATTTACCAAACCTTTAGTCACCTCTCCTAGCTCCTCCCCCAAGCTGATCCTTAACCCCTCCTCCTCGACCTCCTCGACTAGCTCACCTAACTCCGCCCCTAACTCCTCCCCCAACCTGAACCTTAACCCCTCCCCAACTCCTCTCCTAACTCCCCCAATTCCTCAACTCTTCAGCTAACTCCTCCCCTAACTCCTCCCCTAACTCCTCCCCTAACTCCTCCCCTAACTCCTCCCCTAACTCTTCCCCTATCTTCTCCTAACTCCCCCAATTCCTCAACTCTTCCCCTATCTCCTCCCCTAACTCCTCCCCTAACTCCTCCCCTAACTCTTCCCCTAACTCTTCCCCTAACTCCTCCCCTAACTCCTCCCCTAACTCTTCCCCTAACTCCTCCCCTAACTCCTCCCCTAACTCTTCCCCTAACTCCTCCCCTATCTCTTCCCCTAACTCCTCCCCTAACTCCTCCCCTAACTCTTCCCCTAACTCTTCCCCTAACTCCTCCCCTAACTCTTCCCCTAACTCCTCCCCTAACTCCTCCCCTAACTCTTCCCCTAACTCCTCCCCTAACTCTTCCCCTAACTCCTCCCCTAACTCTTCCTCTAACTCTTCCCCTAACTCCTCCCCTATCTCTTCCCCTAACTCCTCCCCTAACTCTTCCCCTAACTCCTCCCCTAACTCCTCCCCTAACTCCTCCCCTAACTCTTCCCCTATCTTCTCCTAACTCCCCCAATTCCTCAACTCTTCCCCTATCTCCTCCCCTAACTCCTCCCCTAACTCCTCCCCTAACTCCTCCCCTAACTCCTCCCCTAACTCCTCCCCTAACTCTTCCCCTAACTCTTCCCCTAACTCCTCCCCTAACTCCTCCCCTAACTCCTCCCCTAACTCTTCCCCTAACTCCTCCCCTAACTCTTCCCCTAACTCTTCCCCTAACTCCTCCCCTAACTCTTCCCCTAACTCCTCCCCTAACTCTTCCTCTAACTCTTCCCCTAACTCCTCCCCTATCTCTTCCCCTAACTCCTCCCCTAACTCCTCCCCTAACTCTTCCCCTAACTCCTCCCCTAACTCCTCCCCTAACTCTTCCCCTAACTCTTCCCCTAACTCTTCCCCTAACTCTTCCCCTAACTCTTCCCCTAACTCCTCCCCTAACTCTTCCCCTAACTCTTCCCCTAACTCTTCCCCTATCTCTTCCCCTAACTCCTCCCCTAACTCTTCCCCTAACTCTTCCCCTAACTCCTCCCCTAACTCTTCCCCTAACTCTTCCCCTATCTCTTCCCCTAACTCCTCCCCTAACTCTTCCCCTAACTCCTCCCCTAACTCCTCCCCTAACTCCTCCCCTAACTCCTCCCCTAACTCTTCCCCTATCTCCGCTCATTGATCATATCCATGAGAGATACGTGTGGTGACACACCTCGCTGGCTGGATACTGAGCCCTGAACCCACCTCTAACTCGTCTATTCAGGAAGACCCTGCAGCGCTCCCATTGCAACCTCCGACTGTTCGGAAAACACTGCCCTTCCTGCTGGACCGTTCCACCCACCGTGTGAGGAAGTGCCTCCTGACATCAGCCCTCAGTTTGCCATTCCCCACTTTGACCCTGGGCCCCCTTCTGCTACTGCCCCCCCCCATTATTATAGAATGTGTTTCTTGCACTCTCTGGCAGGTGTCGTTGGTGAGGAGTTTGTGCAGAATTACACAGTCGGGGGTTTGAATTCAACAAAGTCCATTGAGACATTCCACCAACAGATGGTACACTGGTCATTTGGATATGGCAGTGGGCAGCCGGTAGAATCGGCCGAGAAGACCCCAGAGGAATCAACACTCCTAGGGTCCGGGACCAAGGGGGTGGGGGAGCGACGGAGGCTGGGGTTGGGAGGGGAGGGGTTGGAGAACATTGGATTGACCAAAGAGGAAGGCCCTAAAATTCCACTGGGGTTCTCCCTGCCCCTTCCCCCTCCTGCCCCAGCCATAACTCAGTAAGAGATCGGGGGAGGTGCCCAGAACACATCCACTGATCTTCTGCCTAAGATATAGTGGGAGAACCACCTCCCCATGGAATTTCAGAGCCTTGCATTCTCGCTCCCAAATGACCACTCTTTACCCGTGAGCCCAGAAAGTGAAGGCCAGCTGGGATGTTCGACCGTGAAGAGCATCGCACCTGTCCTCCCAACCGATGTCCACACACTTGCTAGTGGGGGAACGAGGGGAGGAGTCACTACACAGTGATCAGAAGCAGGAACTCCTGGCTCATTATTTGTCTCTTGCTCTCCCCACCACCCCCCCACCCCCCCAATCCCGGCGTTGACTGAGCACGGGAATTGCCGGCCTACAAAGCGAATTTGGTCCGTTAGCAAATTTTCACGTTGCGAGGCGCAATACGCGAGAGGCTGAAATTTGCTGAAAACCCGTTTGTAATGTTTCACCAAGGCCCGAACCTCGCCGCGGAAAAATAACGGCGAGTTCACGACGCACGCCCTCATTAACGCGCAAATCGGCCGGCGAGTTCGGGGAGAATTAAGAGATGCAGCGCGAGCTGCGGCTCTCCCGAACTTGCTGCTCGATTTACGCCACTCCGCTGTTTGCTTCGCACAAACGGCATTGTGCCCTCAGCCTCCCTGTTATTTTGAAGAACCTGCTGGATTTGCACATTAATTGCCTGTCAAACTCGCCGAGGGAAAATAGGGCTCATACTTAATGGCCTTTTAACGACGTGATAATTATTCATGCAATACCAATCAATCTCTGTGGCCCCTCATTCCTGCCGATTGTAAATTCTTCTTAGAGATTTAAACATTTTAAACTTAACATTTTTTTTCTTACTTTTCCTTCCAGCCTCTTTTTTCTCTCTCACTCTTAATCCAATCTTTCTTTCCCTCTTTATTTCTCTTTCTCTGTACCTGATTTGACTCTAATTCACCCTATTTCCTTCTCCGTCGTCCCTCTGTTTCTTTCTCAATCCTTAAATCTCAATGGTTAAGGAGATAGACTATTGGCCCCGTCGTTCACCAAGGTCCCAGATGCTCCATTGCCCTCGCCTCGCCCGTTAGCAGCTCGCACTTCCAGCAACTTGCAGGGCAATCATTTTTCGAGCTGAAGGGTGAGGGAGGAAGTCTACCTTATGGGGGATATGCCGCAAAATGCCCCACTCCAGCAAATTCTGGACTCATTTATTACATGTAAAATCAACCAGTTTGACGGTTAACTGTTGATCTCGTCTCACTCGAGTGTTTATCTTCTGAAAGATCGAAGATATGTGGGGCTACGTGTTAGATTACAGAATCAGCAACAAAAATTTGCATTTATGTAGCACCTTTAACATAGTAAAACGTCCCAAAGTGCTTCACAGGAGCGATTAGCAAACAAAATTCGACACTGAACCAAAGGAGATATTGGGACAGGTGACCAAAAGCTCGGTCAATGAGGGAGGACTCCTGTCCACATACTGGTAGCGGTTTTGATACAATGGAGTGTCTTGCTCGGCCACTTCAGAGGGCAGTTAAGAGTCAACCACGCTGGTGTGGGACTGGAGTCACATGTAGGCCCAGACTGGGTAAGGACGGCAGGTTTCCTTCCCCAAAGGACATTAGTGAACCAGTTGGGTTTTTACTACAATCCAACGGGGAGAGAGAGAGAAAGAGAGAGAGATAGATAGACAGATAGACAGATAGGTAGATAGACAGATGGACAGATAGATAGATAGACAGACAGATAGATAGATAGATAGACAGATAGATAGGTAGATAGATAGACAGGAGACAGACAGATAGATAGATAGACAGACAGATAGAGAGACAGACTGACAGATAGCTAGACATTCAGACAGGTAGATAGATCGATAGATAGATAGACAGACGGACAGATAGATAAACAGACAGACAGACAGGCAGGCAGTCAGATAGATAGATAGATAGATATAGACAGACTGATAGATAGATAGATATGGACAGGCAGACAGATAGATATAGACAGACTGATTGATAGATAGATAGATAAGATGGATGATAGGTAGATAAGATAGATGATAGGTACATAGATGATTGATAGGTAGATAGATGACCTGTACCAAGGTCTAATGTGGAACCTGGAATCTTCACAACTATTGACTGCCACTAAACAAAGCCGGCATATGGAAGCTGGCCCCATACTAACAGATAGGAGATGTCCCAGAAGGGCTCGTGTGTCGGGGGGTACAATGCTGTACCCCTGTCTTTGACTCCAGCTCCTTGTGAGTGAGGCTGTCCTCCGGGAGACGGGGATCGAGAGATTGGGCCCTCCCCTTGCCCCTCCCCCCACCATGTCACCATGGGATATCATGCACAGGCCTTTGAGAGATGGGTTTAATTGCTCCATCAGTGCTGGCCTCTTTGTTGTTTGCGTGTCTTCAATATAACAGGGACAGAGAAGAGGTTTTTTGAGGAATTTGCTCGTACTTCGAGGAATTACCCAAATACTTTCCACTTTTGTCTTGCTCTGGCCCCAGACAGCACTGACGGCCCAGGGGAGAGGCACCTTTAATTAGAAACAGACCAGCCAATCACTGCTGCAATCTGTTCAAGTCCTTCTGTTTGCATTCTGTGCGAGATGGGATTTTACTGCCTGATTGTTCTGATTATCTCCCAACTCCCTCCCCCACACACCCCTCCCCCATCTCTCCGAGCCGCAGAGGACGGAACGGGCTGCGGTTCGATTCCTGGTCATGGCCTGAGCTGGCTGTTCTTTGTTGGGCTACTAAAAGGGACCCTGCAATTGCTGGGTCTTTGGAGGGGCAAATCAGCCTGTAGCAGGCTGCGTCACCCTGTCTCTCACACTGTGTCACACCCTGCCTGTCACACCCTGCCTCTCACACTGTGTCACACCCTGCCTGTCACACCCTGTCTCTCACACTGTGTCACACCCTGCCTGTCACACCCTGTCTCTCACACTGTGTCACACCCTGCCTGTCACACCCTGCCTCTCACACTGTGTCACACCCTGCCTGTCACACCCTGTCTCTCACACTGTGTCACACCCTGCCTGTCACACCCTGTCTCTCACACTGTGTCACACCCTGCCTGTCACACCCTGTCTCTCACACTGTGTCACACCCTGCCTGTCACACCCTGTCTCTCACACTGTGTCACACTCTGCCTGTCACACCCTGTCTCTCACACTGTGTCACACCCTGCCTGTCACACCCTGCCTCTCACACTGTGTCACACCCTGCCTGTCACACCCTGTCTCTCACACTGTGTCACACCCTGCCTGTCACACCCTGTCTCTCACACTGTGTCACACTCTGCCTGTCACACCCTGTCTCTCACACTGTGTCACACCCTGCCTGTCACACCCTGTCTCTCACACTGTGTCACACCCTGCCTGTCACACCCTGTCTCTCACACTGTGTCACACCCTGCCTGTCACACCCTGTCTCTCACACTGTGTCACACCCTGCCTGTCACACCCTGTCTCTCACACTGTGTCACACCCTGCCTGTCACACCCTGCCTCTCACACTGTGTCACACCCTGCCTGTCACACCCTGTCTCTCACACTGTGTCACACCCTGCCTGTCACACCCTGTCTCTCACACTGTGTCACACCCTGCCTGTCACACCCTGTCTCTCACACTGTGTCACACCCTGCCTGTCACACCCTGTCTCTCACACTGTGTCACACCCTGCCTGTCACACCCTGTCTCTCACACTGTGTCACACCCTGCCTGTCACACCCTGTCTCTCACACTGTGTCACACCCTGCCTGTCACACCCTGTCTCTTACACTGTGTCACACTCTGCCTGTCACACCCTGTCTCTCACACTGTGTCACACTCTGCCTGTCACACCCTGTCTCTCACACTGTGTCACACCCTGCCTGTCACACCCTGTCTCTCACACTGTGTCACACCCTGCCTGTCACACCCTGTCTCTCACACTGTGTCACACTCTGCCTGTCACACCCTGTCTCTGACACTGTGTCACACCCTGCCTGTCACACCCTGTCTCTCACACTGTGTCACACCCTGCCTGTCACACCCTGTCTCTCACACTGTGTCACACCCTGCCTGTCACACCCTGCCTCTCACACTGTGTCACACCCTGCCTGTCACACCCTGTCTCTCACACTGTGTCACACCCTGCCTGTCACACCCTGTCTCTCACACTGTGTCACACTCTGCCTGTCACACCCTGTCTCTCACACTGTGTCACACCCTGCCTGTCACACCCTGTCTCTCACACTGTGTCACACCCTGCCTGTCACACCCTGTCTCTCACACTGTGTCACACCCTGCCTGTCACACCCTGTCTCTCACACTGTGTCACACCCTGCCTGTCACACCCTGTCTCTCACACTGTGTCACACCCTGCCTGTCACACCCTGCCTCTCACACTGTGTCACACCCTGCCTGTCACACCCTGTCTCTCACACTGTGTCACACCCTGCCTGTCACACCCTGTCTCTCACACTGTGTCACACCCTGCCTGTCACACCCTGTCTCTCACACTGTGTCACACCCTGCCTGTCACACCCTGTCTCTCACACTGTGTCACACCCTGCCTGTCACACCCTGTCTCTCACACTGTGTCACACCCTGCCTGTCACACCCTGTCTCTCACACTGTGTCACACCCTGCCTGTCACACCCTGTCTCTCACACTGTGTCACACCCTGCCTGTCACACCCTGCCTCTCACACTGTGTCACACCCTGCCTGTCACACCCTGTCTCTCACACTGTGTCACACCCTGCCTGTCACACCCTGTCTCTCACACTGTGTCACACTCTGCCTGTCACACCCTGTCTCTCACACTGTGTCACACCCTGCCTGTCACACCCTGTCTCTCACACTGTGTCACACCCTGCCTGTCACACCCTGTCTCTCACACTGTGTCACACCCTGCCTGTCACACCCTGTCTCTCACACTGTGTCACACCCTGCCTGTCACACCCTGTCTCTCACACTGTGTCACACCCTGCCTGTCACACCCTGCCTCTCACACTGTGTCACACCCTGCCTGTCACACCCTGTCTCTCACACTGTGTCACACCCTGCCTGTCACACCCTGTCTCTCACACTGTGTCACACCCTGCCTGTCACACCCTGTCTCTCACACTGTGTCACACCCTACCTGTCACACCCTGTCTCTCACACTGTGTCACACCCTGCCTGTCACACCCTGTCTCTCACACTGTGTCACACCCTGCCTGTCACACCCTGTCTCTCACACTGTGTCACACCCTGCCTGTCACACCCTGTCTCTTACACTGTGTCACACTCTGCCTGTCACACCCTGTCTCTCACACTGTGTCACACTCTGCCTGTCACACCCTGTCTCTCACACTGTGTCACACTCTGCCTGTCACACCCTGTCTCTCACACTGTGTCACACCCTGCCTGTCACAACCTGTCTCTCACACTGTGTCACACCCTGCCTGTCACACCCTGTCTCTCACACTGTGTCACACCCTGCCTGTCACACCCTGTCTCTCACACTGTGTCACACTCTGCCTGTCACACCCTGTCTCTGACACTGTGTCACACCCTGCCTGTCACACCCTGTCTCTCACACTGTGTCACACCCTGCCTGTCACACCCTGTCTCTCACACTGTGTCACACCCTGCCTGTCACACCCTGCCTCTCACACTGTGTCACACCCTGCCTGTCACACCCTGTCTCTCACACTGTGTCACACCCTGCCTGTCACACCCTGTCTCTCACACTGTGTCACACTCTGCCTGTCACACCCTGTCTCTCACACTGTGTCACACCCTGCCTGTCACACCCTGTCTCTCACACTGTGTCACACCCTGCCTGTCACACCCTGTCTCTCACACTGTGTCACACCCTGCCTGTCACACCCTGTCTCTCACACTGTGTCACACCCTGCCTGTCACACCCTGTCTCTCACACTGTGTCACACCCTGCCTGTCACACCCTGCCTCTCACACTGTGTCACACCCTGCCTGTCACACCCTGTCTCTCACACTGTGTCACACCCTGCCTGTCACACCCTGTCTCTCACACTGTGTCACACCCTGCCTGTCACACCCTGTCTCTCACACTGTGTCACACCCTGCCTGTCACACCCTGTCTCTCACACTGTGTCACACCCTGCCTGTCACACCCTGTCTCTCACACTGTGTCACACCCTGCCTGTCACACCCTGTCTCTCACACTGTGTCACACCCTGCCTGTCACACCCTGTCTCTTACACTGTGTCACACTCTGCCTGTCACACCCTGTCTCTCACACTGTGTCACACTCTGCCTGTCACACCCTGTCTCTCACACTGTGTCATACTCTGCCTGTCACACCCTGTCTCTCACACTGTGTCACACCCTGCCTGTCACAACCTGTCTCTCACACTGTGTCACACCCTGCCTGTCACACCCTGTCTCTCACACTGTGTCACACCCTGCCTGTCACATGCTGTCTCTCACACTGTGTCACACTCTGCCTGTCACACCCTGTCTCTCACATGCTGTCACACCCTGTCTCTCACACTGTGTCACACCCTGTCACACCCTGCCTGTCACACCCTGTCTCTCACACCCTATCACACCCTGTTACACCCTGTCTCTCACACCCTGTCTGTCACACCTTCTCTGAAACACCCTGTTATACCCTCACTTTCACACCCTCTCTATCATACCCTGCCCGTCACACACTCTCTCACACCCGTCACACCATCTCTGACACACCTTGTGGCATCCTGTCTGCCACACCCTATCACACTCTCACACCCTCTCTCTCACACCCTCTCTCTCTCACTATTTCTCTCCCTCTCTCTCACACCCTCTCTCTCTCTCTCATGCACACCCTCTATCTCTCTCTCACCCTATCTCCCTCTATCTCTCTCTCTATCTATCTCTCTCACCCTCTCTCTCTCACACTCACCCTCTCTCTCTCACACCCTCACTCTCTCTCACAACCTCTCTCACACCCTCTCTCTCTCACACCCTCTCTCTCTCTCTCCCTCTCTCTCACACCCTCTCTCTCTCTCTCTCCCTCTCTCTCACACCCTCTCTCTCTCTCTCTCTCCCTATTGCCATCCCACCTGCTCTTTTCTGCCATATTTCCCTTTTCCTTCCTTTCATTCTGTATTTTCACTTCCTCCTTTTAATCTTTCCTCTCTGTCCTTTTTGTGTTCTAACTCCCTCTTCCGTTCCTTCCTTTGTCTCTTTTTCTTTTCCTTCCTTTTCTTCCGTTCTCCCTCCCTCCCATCTTTTCTCCATCTCCCCCCTCTCCATTCTCCCTCCTTTCCTATTCTCTCTATTTTCCTTCTCGGCCATCTCCCTCTCTCTCTGCCTCTGTCCATTCTCTCCGAGGGGGGTCTGAGGGTTACATCACCCAGGACTCAGGGGGGCAGAGGTCACCGTTCCCCTGCCTTCTTTTTAGGAGCTCTGGAAGATGCCAATTTTTAACCGGGACCTGTTTTGTTTGGTTACCAAAGGCTGCCCTGCGCTGATCGCGGGAGCTGCTCGATCAAGGGCTGGTGTCGAGTTCACAGGCGACCCCATGAACCGAAGCAATGCCCCACAATCATAGGCCTCTCCCTGCTCCTTAAATCGCTCACTGGGAAAGCCCGGGGGTTAAGCAGGGTGCACAATGCCATTTGAAAAGGGATCTCAACAGAACTTGGGTGAGGAGCTGAGAGTCAAAGGGAATGTCTGACAGTATTCGAGGAAGTGTTTGATGTGGCTCAGCAGGTAGCTCTCTGAGTCATAAAGGTCCCAGGTTCAAGTCCCACTCCAGAGACATCAAGCACAAGAATTCCAGGCTGATACTCCCAGTGTCGTCCTGAGGGAGGTGCTGCACTGTCGGGAGGTGAGATACTAAACCGAGGCTCCGTCTGACCTTTCAGGTGGATGTAAAAGATCCCACAGCCGCTATTTTGAAGAAGAGCATGGGATCTTGCTGTGCGCAAATTGGCTGCTGCGTTTCCCTATGTTATAACAGTGACTGCACGTCATTGGCGGTAAAGTGCTCGTGGGATATCCTGAGGTCATGGAAGGTCTGTATTAATGTAAGCTCTTTCTTTTTCCATGATTTATTCAGTGGCTAATGTGGAGGCCTCAGGCTTATAGCCCATCCTCCTACACCAGAGACAGGCGGCTACGAACGCTGGCTTCTTCCTGCGCAATGGAGGCCCCATCACTAAGGACACGGACACACAGACACACAGGCACAGAGACACACAGACACACAGACACAGCACACAGACACACAGGCACAGAGACACACAGACACACAGACACAGCACACAGACACACAGGCACAGAGACACACAGACACACAGACACAGCACACAGACACACAGGCACAGAGACACACAGACACTGCACAAAGACACACAGACACAGCACACAGACACACAGAGACACACAGACACTGCACAAAGACACAGAGACACACAGACACACAGACACAGCACACAGACACAGAGACACACAGACACACAGACACAGCACACAGACACACAGGCACAGAGACACACAGACACACAGACACAGCACACAGACACACAGGCACAGAGACACACAGCACACAGACACAGAGACACACAGACACAGAGACACACAGACACAGCACACAGACACACAGACACAGCACACAGACACACAGGCACAGAGACACACAGACACTGCACACAGACACACAGACACAGCACACAGACACACAGGCACAGAGACACACAGACACACAGACACAGCACACAGACACAGAGACACACAGACACACAGACACAGCACACAGACACACAGGCACAGAGACACACAGACACACAGACACAGCACACAGACACACAGGCACAGAGACACACAGCACACAGACACAGCACACAGACACAGAGACACACAGACACAGCACACAGACACACAGACACAGCACACAGACACACAGGCACAGAGACACACAGACACTGCACAAAGACACACAGACACAGCACACAGACACACAGAGACACACGGACACTGCACAAAGACACACAGACACTGCACAAAGACACAGAGACACTGCACAAAGACACACAGACACTGCACAAAGACACACAGACACTGCACAAAGACACAGAGACACTGCACAAAGACACACAGACACTGCACAAAGACACACAGACACTGCACAAAGACACACAGACACTGCACAAAGACACAGAGACACTGCACAAAGACACACAGACACTGCACAAAGACACAGAGACACTGCACAAAGACACACAGACACTGCACAAAGACACAGAGACACACGGACACTGCACAAAGACACACAGACATTGCACAAAGACACACGGACACTGCACAAAGACACACAGACACTGCACAAAGACACAGAGACACTGCACAAAGACACACAGACACTGCACAAAGACACACGGACACTGCACAAAGACACACAGACACTGCACAAAGACACAGAGACACTGCACAAAGACACACAGACACTGCACAAAGACACACGGACACTGCACAAAGACACACAGACACTGCACAAAGACACAGAGACACTGCACAAAGACACACAGACACTGCACAAAGACACACAGACACTGCACAAAGACACACAGACACTGCACAAAGACACACAGACACTGCACAAAGACACAGAGACACTGCACAAAGACACACAGACACTGCACAAAGACACAGAGACACTGCACAAAGACACACAGACACTGCACAAAGACACAGAGACACTGCACAAAGACACAGAGACACTGCACAAAGACACAGAGACACACGGACACTGCACAAAGACACAGAGACACACGGACACTGCACAAAGACACAGAGACACTGCACAAAGACACAGAGACACTGCACAAAGACACAGAGACACACGGACACTGCACAAAGACACAGAGACACACGGACACTGCACAAAGACACAGAGACACACGGACACTGCACAAAGACACAGAGACACACGGACACTGCACAAAGACACACGGACACTGCACAAAGACACACAGACACTGCACAAAGACACACGGACACTGCACAAAGACACAGAGACACTGCACAAAGACACACGGACACTGCACAAAGACACACAGACACTGCACAAAGACACACAGACACTGCACAAAGACACACGGACACTGCACAAAGACACACAGACACTGCACAAAGACACACGGACACTGCACAAAGACACACAGACACTGCACAAAGACACACAGACACTGCACAAAGACACACGGACACTGCACAAAGACACACAGACACTGCACAAAGACACAGAGACACATGGACACTGCACAAAGACACACAGACACTGCACAAAGACACACAGACACTGCACAAAGACACAGAGACACACGGACACTGCACAAAGACACACAGACACTGCACAAAGACACAGAGACACTGCACAAAGACACAGAGACACTGCACAAAGACACAGAGACACACGGACACTGCACAAAGACACACAGACATTGCACAAAGACACAGAGACACACGGACACTGCACAAAGACACACAGACACTGCACAAAGACACAGAGACACACGGACACTGCACAAAGACACACAGACACTGCACAAAGACACAGAGACACTGCACAAAGACACAGAGACACACAGACACTGCACAAAGACACAGAGACACTGCACAAAGACACAGAGACACTGCACAAAGACACAGAGACACTGCACAAAGACACAGAGACACATGGACACTGCACAAAGACACACAGACACTGCACAAAGACACACAGACACATGGACACTGCACAAAGACACATAAACACACGGACATCACACAAAGACACACAGACACACAGACACAGCACAAAGACACACAGACACACAGGCACAGAAACACAGACACACAGGCACAGAAACACAGGCACAAAGACACACGGACATCACACAAAGACACACAGACACTGCACAAAGACACACAGACACTGCACAAAGACACACAGGCACACAGGCACAGAAACACAGGCACAGAGACACACAAACACACAGACACTGCACAAAGACACACAGACACACAGATACTGCACAAAGACACACAGACACACGGACACTGCACAAAGACACATGGACACTGCACAAAGACACACAGACAGATAGACACTGCACAAAGACACACAGACACACCCCAGACACTGCACAAAGATACACAGACACACAGACACTGCACAAAGACACACAGACACACAGACGCACAGACATTGCACAAAGACACACAGACGCACAGACACTGCACAAAGACACACAGACACA
>NC_090363.1:13497977-13526743 GCF_035084215.1 Heptranchias perlo
GTTGGGCCCTGACTGATTTGCTTCGCCCTCCTACAGTTGCTGGACGTGACCGGGATGGACTCCCTTTTCTTCTGTTCGATTGTCATGTATTGGCCGGAGTCGCCTAACCTGGGCTTTGTGCAGGGCGTTCAGATCTTAGCCTAGAATCATATAGGGCCCGGCCTACCCTCTCCAGTCTCTCATTCCTCCACTGGGGACTCTCCTGTGTGTTACAATAAACTACTCGGGAGTGAGGGTGGGGAGTCAGAGACCTCCCTCCCTCAGCGCTCTGCTCAATCAATAGCCTTTGACCATGATAGGCCCCGTTCCCTCAATCCCAGCATTTTGCTGAATATTTACAGAGTTAGAGCTGGTCATACAAACAATGACGGACAGGTAAACACCCTCTGCTCCATTCGGCCCGTCTCACACGACTGTGATATAGTATCACAATCTATACGCTCCCCACCCCGCCCAAAACCATGGGATCTCCTGGGAGAGGCCAAAAACCAGATAAAAGCCCAGGACAATTTGGGGGGGAAAACCAATCTGGGAAATCCCTCTCCGACCCACCTAGGAGATCGATACTGGTCCAGGAGATCGCTCTGGTCCTGATAATTCTGTGCAGCGCTGACCTTCTGTACGGGGTGATCTCCGCCCCAGCCAGAAACAGGTCCAGCTCTCGCTCGAAGGAATTCAGCGAATCGGTCTCCACCGCACGAGCCGGCCGCCTGTTCCAGAGGCCCACTGTTCCCCGGGAAAAGAACCACCTCCTCGATCTGGCTTGAAATAACTTGAGCTTCTGATTCCCGGTCCTGCCTAACCTAGTTGATTGGAACAAACTATCAACTTTCAGAGAGAAAATCTCACCGTCAGGCCCCTTTAACAGAGGGAGTCTCACCGTCAGGACCATTTAACAGAGGGAGTCTCACCGTCAGGTCCCTTTAACAGAGGGAGTCTTACCGCCTGGCCCCTTTAACAAAGGGAGTCTCACCGTCAGGTCCCTTTAACAGAGGGAGTCTCACCGTCAGGTCCCTTTAACAGAGGGAGTCTCACCGTCAGGTCCCTTTAACAGAGGGAGTCTCACCGTCAGGTCCCTTTAACAGAGGGAGTCTCACCGTCAGGCCCCTTTAACAGAGGGAGTCTCACTATCAGGCCCCTTCAACAGAGAGCGTCTCACTGTCAGGCCCCTTTAACAGGGAGCGTCTCACTGTCAGGCCCCTTTAACAGAGAGCGTCTCACTGTCAGGCCCCTTTAACAGAGGGAGTCTCACTGTCAGGCCCCTTTAACAGACAGCGTCTCATTGTCAGGCCCCTTTAACAGAGAGCGTCTCGCCGTCAGGCCCCTTTAACAAAGAGCGTCTTGCTGTCAGGCCCCTTTAACGGCCTGGCTTGTTTTACACCCGTCCCTTTTAACCCCGTCCCATTTACACCCGTCCCATTTACACCCGTCCCATTTAACCCCGTCCCATTTACACCCGTCCCATTTACACCCGACCCATTTACACCTGTCCCATTCGCGCCCTGCCCCATTTTATGCTCCCTCTGGTCTTTGTGCCTCATTCGCTCCCTGATTCCACCTGCAGAATGATCAGGGAGTTTCAATTTAGTAATTTACATTTTTTTTCACTCCAAGAATTCCCACCCCAGGGTGACGCTGGCACTGAGCGAGTGACAGTCGATTAGATCAGTCACCATGGTGAAGAGTTACTATTGCTCTGTCTGCCCAGGGTACAGTTCGATCCTGACAGAGATCTCACCCTCTCACACACTGATACTCTCCACGTCTCCGGCTTTAAACACATCCATATGGCTCTCAATCTCAGTTGAAACAGAGGACGCTCACTTCAAGTCAGGTTTCAGAGAAACAAGTGACAGACAAAATCCTACAATGCAGTCATTTCTCCTTGGATATAGTTCTGGTCAGATGTACCAGGCTCTCTACCTCCCTCTATGTCTCTCCCTCTCGCTCTCTCGGTCTCCGTCTTTCCCTCCTTCTCTCTCTCTGTCTCTCTCTCTGTCTCTCTCTCTCTCTGTCACTCTCTCTCTGTCGCTCTCTTTCTGTCTCTCCCTCCTTGTCTCTTTCTCTCTCGCTCTCTGACTCTCTCTCTGTCTCTCTCTCCTTCTCGGTCTCTCTCTCTCTTTCTCGCTCTCTCTCTCTCTGTCTCTGTCTCTCTCTGTCTGTCTGTCTGTCTCTCTGTCCCTCTCTGTCTCTCTTCTCTCTGTCCCTCTCTGTCTATCTCTCTTCTTCTCTCACTGTCTCTTTCTGCCTCTCTCTCTCTGTTTCTCTCTCTCTCTGTTTCTCTGTCTCTCTCTCTCTCTCGCTGTCTCTCTCTCTCTCTCTCTCTCCCTGTCTCTCTGTCTGTCTGTCTTTCTTTCTGTCCCTCTCTTTCTCTCTCTCTGTCGCTCCTCTCTCTGTCTCTCTTTCTCTCTGTCCCTCTCTCCCCCTCTCTCTCTGTCTCTCCCTCTCTCTGTCCCTCTGTCTCTCTCGCTCTCTTTCTCTGTCCCCCTCTCTCTGTCTCTCTTTCTCTCTGTCCCTCTCTCTCTCTCTCTCTCTGTCTCTCCTCTCTCTGTCCCTCTGTCTCTCTCTCTCTTTCTCTGTCTCTCTCTATCTCCCCCTCTCTCTGTTTCCCCCTCTCTCTGTCTCTCCCTCTGTCTCTCTCGCTCAGACAATCCTCACTCAGCACGGACTGTTCACAATAGGAGCACTGTTAAAATAAAACATTTTTAACAATAATCGCCCTTGTGTTTTCTTGCTGCCTATTCTGAAAGCACTGCCCCTGACCCTGACCCTGAACCCGACCCTGACCCCGACCCTGACCCTGACCCTGAACTCGACCCTGACCCTGAACTCGACCCTGACCCTGAACCCGACCCTGACCCTGACCCTGACCCCGAACCTAACCCCGACCCTGACCCTGACCCTGAACTCGACCCTGACCCTGACCCTGACCCTGACCCCAACCCTGACCCCGAACCCAACCCCGACCCTGAACTCGACCCTGACCCTGAACTCGACCCTGACCCTCACTCTGACCCTGAACTCGACCCTGACCCTGACCCTGAACCCGACCCTGACCCTGAACTCGACCCTGACACTGACCCTGAACCCGACCCTGACCCTGAACTCGACCCAGACCCTGACCCTGACCCTGAACTCGACCCTGACCCTGACCCTGACCCTGAACTCGACCCTGACCCTGAACTCGACCCTGACCCTGAACCCGACCCTGACCCTGACCCTGAACTCGACCCTGACCCTGACCCTGACCCCGACCCTGACCCCGAACCCAACCCCGACCCTGAACTCGACCCTGACCCTGAACTCGACCCTGAACCCGACCCTGACTCTGAACTCGACCCTGACCCTGACCCTGACCCTGAACTCGACCCTGACCCTGACCCTGACCCTGAACTCGACCCTGACCCTGACTCTGAACCCGACCCTGACTCCGAACCCGACCCTGAAGATGACCCCAACCCACCTGTGCTTGTCTCCACTGTTGCCCGGTGACCCTCTTGTTCCTCACCCACTCTTCACACTTGAGTCTGGATATTGAGGTACTGACATTCCTCAGGCCCCCACCCTCCGCCGCTGTGAGTGAGGGAAGGGTGGGCTGCTCCTTTGCTAAGTTGCCTCTTGTCTACGATCGACTGCCTTTGGGAAATGGCACCATAGCGGTCGTACATTACGTTGGCTGTTCAGTGGGCCGAAGCAGCCGAGGACCTTCACCCCGTCAGCCCCTCCCCTACGGTGATGTCATGATTGGCTCCTGGGTTGAGAGGGTTGTCCTATGAGGAGAGATTGAGTCGAACGGGCCTCTACTCTCTGGAGTTTAGAAGAACGAGAGGTGATCTCATTGAAACATATAAGATTCTGAGGGGGCTCCACAGGGTAGATGCTGAGAGGCTGTTTCCCCTGGCTGGAGAGTCTAGAACTAGGGGGCATAGTCTCAGGATAAGGGGTCGGCCATTTAAGACTGAGATGAGGAGGAATTTCTTCACTCAGAGGGTTGTGAATCTTTGGAATTCTCTACCCCAGAGGGCTGTGGATGTTGAGTCGTTGAGTGTATTCAAGACTGAGATCGATGGATTTTTGGACTCTAAGGGAATGAAGGGATATGGGGATCGGGCAGGAAAGTGGAGTTGAGGTAGAAGATCAGCCATGATCTGAGTGAATGGCGGAGCAGGCTCGAGGGGCCGAATGGCCTACTCCTGCTCCTATTTCTTATGTCCTTATGGTGGGAGGTGGAGCACTGAGAAGGCGTCCGTTGGAATTCTTCAACGTAGGTGGAAAAGGGACAATCCTGGACGGGAATCGGGTCCTGCTTAAAACTCCCCACCAACCCACTGGCCCAAAAACAAATGGGCTGAAATTACTCGGCTTAAAACTGGTTGCATCACTTAAAATGTCCCCTCGATCCGTCTCCTCGACACGTCCCCTCGATCTGTCCACTCGATCCGTCCCCTCGACCCGTCCCCTCGACACGTGCCCTCGATCCGTGCCCTCGACCCGTCCCCTCGACCCGTCCCCTCGACACGTGCCCTCGATCTGTCCCCTCGACACGTGCCCTCGATCCGTCCCCTCGACACGTGCCCTCGATCTGTCCCCTCGACACGTGCCCTCGATCCGTGCCCTCGACCCGTCCCCTCGACCCGTCCCCTCGACCCGTCCCCTCGACCCGTCCCCTCGACCCGTCCCCTCGATCTGTCCCCTCGACCCGTCCCCTCGACCCGTCCCCTCGACCCGTCCCCTCGACCCGTCCCCTCGATCTGTCCCCTCGATCCGTCCCCTCGACCCGTGCCCTCGATCTGTCCCCTCGATCTGTCCCCTCGACCCGTCCCCTCGACCCGTCCCCTCGATCTGTCCCCTCGATCTGTCCCCTCGATCCGTCTCCTCGACCCGTGCCCTCGATCTGTCCCCTCGACCCGTGCCCTCGATCTGTCCCCTCGATCCGTCCCCTCGACCCGTGCCCTCGATCTGTCCCCTCGATCTGTCCCCTCGATCCGTCCCCTCGATCTGTCCCCTCGACCCGCACCCTCGATCTGTCCCCTCGATCTGTCTCCTCGATCTGTCCCCTCGATCTGTCCCCTCGATCTGTCCCCTCGATCTGTCCCCTCGATCCGTCTCCTCGATCTGTCCCCTCGATCTGTCCCCTCGACCCGTGCCCTCGATCTGTCCCCTCGATCCGTCTCCTCGACCCGTGCCCTCGATCTGTCCCCTCGATCCGTGCCCTCGACCCGTCCCCTCGACCCGTGCCCTCGATCTGTCCCCTCGACCCGTGCCCTCGATCTGTCCCCTCGATCCGTCTCCTCGGCCCGCACCCTCGATCCGTCCCCTCGATCCATCCCCTCGATCTGTCCCCTCGATCTGTCCCCTCGACCCGCACCCTCGATCCGTCCCCTTGGCCCGTCCCCTCGGCCCGCACCCTCGATCCGTCCCCTCGATCCATCCCCTCGATCTGTCCCCTCGATCTGTCCCCTCGATCCGTCTCCTCGGCCCGTGCCCTCGATCTGTCCCCTCGATCCGTCCCCTCGGCCCGTCCCCTCGACCCGCACCCTCGATCCGTCCCCTCGATCCGTCCCCTCGACCCGCACCCTCGATCTGTCCCCTCGATCTGTCCCCTCGATCTGTCCCCTCGATCTGTCCCCTCGACCCGTGCCCTCGATCTGTCCCCTTGACCCGTGCCCTCGATCTGTCCCCTCGATCTGTCCCCTCGACTCGTGCCCTCGATCTGTCCCCTCGATCCGTCTCCTCGGCCCGTGCCCTCGATCTGTCCCCTCGATCCGTCTCCTCGGCCCGTGCCCTCGATCTGTCCCCTCGATCTGTCCCCTCGACCCGTGCCCTCGATCTGTCCCCTCGATCCGTCTCCTCGGCCCGTGCCCTCGATCCGTCTCCTCGACCCGTGCCCTCGATCTGTCCCCTCGATCTGTCCCCTCGATCTGTCCCCTCGATCTGTCCCCTCGATCTGTCCCCTCGACCCGTGCCCTCGATCTGTCCCCTCGATCCGTCTCCTCGACCCGTGCCCTCGATCTGTCCCCTCGATCTGTCCCCTCGGCCCGTGCCCTCGATCTGTCCCCTCGACCCGTGCCCTCGATCTGTCCCCTCGACCCGTGCCCTCGACCCGTCCCCTCGATCCGTCTCCTCGACCCGTGCTCTCCACCGCTCACATCTGGGCTTCCTTGGGGTCTGGAGCGGGGACAGATGTGACAGGGAGCCAACTTTTCCTGTGTGTGTATGTAATGTCTGGCTGGGACTGTGTGTTGGAAAAAAGATTTCCGTTTGCCAATGAATGCGGTATTCCCGATGAAAGGAACGAGGGCCCTGGGAAGTTGGACCAAAATCAGTCCAGCAACATTTTCATTTTCATATTGAAAACTTTAGATACCCTTCCAGGAAGAAATTATGTTTTTTTGATAGGCAGAGTTACAGGGAGGTTCCAACAGGCCGGAAAATACACTGAGTTCAATATCATCAATCAAAGTCTCCGGATACCCGGAGTCTCACCAGACAATAAAAAAAGAAAGACTGACATTTAGATACAGTTGTAAACAATTTTACAACACCAAGTTATAGTCCAGCAATTTTATTTTAAATTCACAAGCTTTCGGAGATTTTCTCCTTCCTCAGGTAAATGTTTCAAGATCTCCTTGAAGCCTACGCATTTATACATGCGTAGGCTTCAAGGAGATCATGTATAAATGCGTAGGCTTCAAGGAGATCTTGAAACATTTACCTGAGGAAGGAGAAAATCTCCGAAAGCTTGTGAATTTAAAATAAAATTGCTGGACTATAACTTGGTGTTGTAAAATTGTTTACAATTGTCAACCCCAGTCCATCACCGGCATTTAGATACAGAGTAAAGCTCCCTCTGCACTGTCCCATCAAACACTCCCAGGGCAGGAACAGCACGGGTTAGATACAGAGTAAAGCTCCCTCTACACTGTCCCATCAAACACTCCCAGAGCAGGTACAGCACGGGTTAGATACAGAGTAAAGCTCCCTCTACACTGTCCCATCAAACACTCCCAGGGCAGGTACAGCACGGGTTAGATACAGAGTAAAGCTCCCTCTACACTGTCCCATCAAACACTCCCAGGGCAGGGACAGCACGGGTTAGATACAGAGTAAAGCTCCCTCTACACTGTCCCATCAAACACTCCCAGGGCAGGAACAGCACGGGTTAGATACAGAGTAAAGCTCCCTCTACACTGTCCCATCAAACACTCCCAGGGCAGGGACAGCACGGGTTAGATACAGAGTAAAGCTCCCTCTACACTGTCCCACCAAACACTCCCAGGGCAGGTACAGCACGGGTTAGATACAGAGTAAAGCTCCCTCCACACTGTCCCATCAAACACTCCCAGGGCAGGTACAGCACGGGTTAGATACAGAGTAAAGCTCCCTCTACACTGTCCCATCAAACACTCCCAGGGCAGGTACAGCACGGGTTAGATACAGAGTAAAGCTCCCTCTACACTGTCCCATCAAACACTCCCAGGGCAGGTACAGCACGGGTTAGATACAGAGTAAAGCTCCCTCTACACTGTCCCATCAAACACTCCCAGGGCAGGTACAGCACGGGTTAGATACAGAGTAAAGCTCCCTCCACACTGTCCCATCAAACACTCCCAGGGCAGGTACAGGGTTAGACACAGAGTAAAGCTCCCTCTACACTGTCCCATCAAACACTCCCAGGGCAGGTACAGCACGGGTTAGATACAGAGTAAAGCTCCCTCTACACCGTCCCATCAAACACTCCCAGGGCAGGTACAGCACGGGTTAGATACAGAGTAAAGCTCCCTCTACACTGTCCCATCAAACACTCCCAGGGCAGGTACAGCACGGGTTAGATACAGAGTAAAGCTCCCTCTACACTGTCCCATCAAACACTCCCAGGGCAGGTACAGCACGGGTTAGATACAGAGTAAAGCTCCCTCTACACTGTCCCATCAAACACTCCCAGGGCAGGTACAGCACGGGTTAGATACAGAGTAAAGCTCCCTCTACACTGTCCCATCAAACACTCCCAGGGCAGGTACAGCACGGGTTAGATACAGAGTAAAGCTCCCTCTACACCGTCCCATCAAACACTCCCAGGGCAGGTACAGGCCGGGTTAGATACAGAGTAAAGCTCCCTCTACACTGTCCCATCAAACACTCCCAGGGCAGGTACAGCACGGGTTAGATACAGAGTAAAGCTCCCTCTACACTGTCCCATCAAACACTCCCAGGGCAGGGACAGCACGGGTTAGATACAGAGTAAAGCTCCCTCTACACTGTCCCATCAAACACTCCCAGGGCAGGTACAGCACGGGTTAGATACAGAGTAAAGCTCCCTCTACACTGTCCCACCAAACACTCCCAGGGCAGGTACAGCACGGGTTAGATACAGAGTAAAGCTCCCTCCACACTGTCCCATCAAACACTCCCAGGGCAGGTACAGCACGGGTTAGATACAGAGTAAAGCTCCCTCTACACTGTCCCATCAAACACTCCCAGGGCAGGTACAGCACGGGTTAGATACAGAGTAAAGCTCCCTCTACACTGTCCCATCAAACACTCCCAGGGCAGGTACAGCACGGGTTAGATACAGAGTAAAGCTCCCTCCACACTGTCCCATCAAACACTCCCAGGGCAGGTACAGGGTTAGACACAGAGTAAAGCTCCCTCTACACTGTCCCATCAAACACTCCCAGGGCAGGTACAGCACGGGTTAGATACAGAGTAAAGCTCCCTCTACACCGTCCCATCAAACACTCCCAGGGCAGGTACAGCACGGGTTAGATACAGAGTAAAGCTCCCTCTACACCGTCCCATCAAACACTCCCAGGGCAGGTACAGCACGGGTTAGATACAGAGTAAAGCTCCCTCTACACTGTCCCATCAAACACTCCCAGGGCAGGTACAGCACGGGTTAGATACAGAGTAAAGCTCCCTCTACACTGTCCCATCAAACACTCCCAGGGCAGGTACAGCACGGGTTAGATACAGAGTAAAGCTCCCTCTACACTGTCCCATCAAACACTCCCAGGGCAGGTACAGCACGGGTTAGATACAGAGTAAAGCTCCCTCCACACTGTCCCATCAAACACTCCCAGGGCAGATACAGCATGGGTTAGATACAGGGTAAAGCTCCCTCTACACTGTCCCATCAAACACTCCCAGGGCAGGTACAGCACGGGTTAGATACAGAGTAAAGCTCCCTCTACACCGTCCCATCAAACACTCCCAGGGCAGGTACAGCCCGGGTTAGATACAGAGTAAAGCTCCCTCTACACTGTCCCATCAAACACTCCCAGGGCAGGTACAGCATGGGTTAGATACAGAGTAAAGCTCCCTCTACACTGTCCCATCAAACACTCCCAGGGCAGGTACAGCTCGGTGAGATGAATAACTATGTTGAATTCACCACATTTACCGCGTCAAGCTATTTATTGATGTTTACAATTGTTTGATTGAGATGGCAACAAGGGTGTTGATTGGAAATGAAAAGACACAAGATGGTTACACCCAATGTGGGAATGGCTCAGAAAGTCCAGGTTATAAGTCACGAGCGAATCGAAACACCCCCCACAAACACTGGGGGGGGTGTGATTTTAACCCCCAAGAACGGGTGGGTTGGGGGCGGGTGGGAGTTGAAAATAGTTGGGTTTTTTTGGGTTGCAACTGCAACATTTTCGGACTTTGCATTCCCAGTGGGGTTGGGGTCACAACCCAAAAAACAACTATTTTCAGCTCCCGCCCGCCCCCAACCCACCCGTTCTTGGGGTTTAAAATCACCTCCAGGGTGTTTGAAATTACAACAGAAACTTCTAGAAACGCAGATCAGGTCCATCAGCACCTGAAGAGAGAGAAAAAAGTCTTGCCTTTATCAAACTCCTCATCACAGAGTGCGGTGACTGATATGTAGGCGTAGGTGGCAGAAAATTAGCGCACAGCAAGATCCCAGAAACAGCCAGCGAGACAAGTGAACACTTCAGAGGGCAGTTAAGAGTCAACCACGTTGGTGTGGGACTGGAGTCACGTATAGGCCCAGACCGGGTAAGGACGGCAGGTTTCCTTCCCCAAAGCTGATGAGTGAACTGGTCGGGTGTTTAAATGACAATCCGACAGCTTCACGGACACTTTTACTGAAACCAGCTTTTTATTTCTATATTTTTAAAACTGAATTAAATTTCTCAAACTGTCATGTCGGGATTTGAACTCACGGCAATTAGTTCAGGCCTCTGGATTAGTAGTTCAGGCCTCTGGGTCACTGGATTAGTAGTTCAGGCCTCTGGATTAGTAGTTCAGGCCTCTGGGTCACTGGATTAGTAGTTCAGGCCTCTGGATTACTGGGTTAGTAGTTCAGGCCTCTGGATTATTGGATTAGTAGTTCAGGCCTCTGGATTACTGGATCAGTAGTTCAGGCCTCTGGATTACTGTATTAGTAGTTCAGGCCTCTGGATTATTGGATTAGTAGTACAGGCCTCTGGGTCACTGGATTAGTAGTTCAGGCCCCTGGATTACTGGATTAGTAGTTCAGGCCTCTGGGTCACTGGATTAGTAGTTCAGGCCTCTGGATTACTGGATTAGTAGTTCAGGCCTCTGGATTATTGGACTGGTAGTTCAGGCCTCTGGATTACTGGATTAGTAGTTCAGGCCTCTGGGTCACTGGATTAGTAGTTCAGGCCTCTGGATTACTGGATTAGTAGTTCAGGCCTCTGGATTACTGGATTAGTAGTTCAGGCCTCTGGATTACTGGATTAGTAGTTCAGGCCTCTGGATTACTGGATTAGTAGTTCAGGCCTCTGGGTCACTGGATTAGTAGTTCAGGCCTCTGGATTACTGGATTAGTAGTTCAGGCCTCTGGATTACTGGATTAGTAGTTCAGGCCTCTGGATTACTGGATTAGTAGTTCAGGCCTCTGGATTACTGGATTAGTAGTTCAGGCCTCTGGATTATTGGATTAGTAGTTCAGGCCTCTGGATTATTGGATTAGTAGTTCAGGCCTCTGGATTACTGGATTAGTAGTTCAGGCCTCTGGATTACTGGATTAGTAATTCAGGCCTCTGGATTACTGGATTAGTAGTTCAGGCCTCTGGATTACTGGATTAGTAGTTCAGGCCTCTGGATTACTGGATTAGTAGTTCAGGCCTCTGGATTACTGGATTAGTAGTTCAGGCCTCTGGGTCACTGGATTAGTAGTTCAGGCCCCTGGATTACTGGATTAGTAGTTCAGGCCTCTGGGTCACTGGATTAGTAGTTCAGGCCTCTGGATTACTGGATTAGTAGTTCAGGCCTCTGGATTATTGGACTGGTAGTTCAGGCCTCTGGATTACTGGATTAGTAGTTCAGGCCTCTGGGTCACTGGATTAGTAGTTCAGGCCTCTGGATTACTGGATTAGTAGTTCAGGCCTCTGGATTACTGGATTAGTAGTTCAGGCCTCTGGATTACTGGATTAGTAGTTCAGGCCTCTGGATTACTGGATTAGTAGTTCAGGCCTCTGGGTCACTGGATTAGTAGTTCAGGCCTCTGGATTACTGGATTAGTAGTTCAGGCCTCTGGATTACTGGATTAGTAGTTCAGGCCTCTGGATTACTGGATTAGTAGTTCAGGCCTCTGGATTACTGGATTAGTAGTTCAGGCCTCTGGATTATTGGATTAGTAGTTCAGGCCTCTGGATTATTGGATTAGTAGTTCAGGCCTCTGGATTATTGGATTAGTAGTTCAGGCCTCTGGATTATTGGATTAGTAGTTCAGGCCTCTGGATTATTGGATTAGTAGTTCAGGCCTCTGGGTCACTGGATTAGTAGTTCAGGCCTCTGGATTACTGGATTAGTAGTTCAGGCCTCTGGATTACTGGATTAGTAGTTCAGGCCTCTGGATTACTGGATTAGTAGTTCAGGCCCCTGGATTATTAGATTAGTAGTTCAGGCCTCTGGATTACTGGATTAGTAGTTCAGGCCTCTGGATTAGTAGTTCAGGCCTCTGGGTCATTGGATTAGTAGTTCAGGCCTCTGGATTAGTAGTTCAGGCCTCTGGGTCACTGGATTAGTAGTTCAGGCCTCTGGATTAGTAGTTCAGGCCTCTGGGTCACTGGATTAGTAGTTCAGGCCTCTGGATTACTGGGTTAGTAGTTCAGGCCTCTGGATTATTGGATTAGTAGTTCAGGCCTCCGGATTACTGGATCAGTAGTTCAGGCCTCTGGATTACTGTATTAGTAGTTCAGGCCTCTGGATTACTGGATTAGTAGTTCAGGCCTCTGGATTATTGGATTAGTAGTTCAGGCCTCTGGATTATTGGATTAGTAGTTCAGGCCTCTGGATTACTGTATTAGTAGTTCAGGCCTCTGGATTACTGGATTAGTAGTTCAGGCCTCTGGATTACTGGATTAGTAGTTCAGGCCCCTGGATTACTGGATTAGTAGTTCAGGCCTCTGGATTACTGTATTAGTAGTTCAGGCCTCTGGATTATTGGATTAGTAGTTCAGGCCTCTGGATTATTGGATTAGTAGTTCAGGCCTCTGGATTATTGGATTAGTAGTTCAGGCCTCTGGGTCACTGGATTAGTAGTTCAGGCCCCTGGATTACTGGATTAGTAGTTCAGGCCTCTGGGTCACTGGATTAGTAGTTCAGGCCTCTGGATTACTGGATTCGTAGTTCAGGTCTCTGGGTCACTGGATTAGTAGTTCAGGCCTCTGGATTACTGGATTAGTAGTTCAGGCCTCTGGATTATTGGATTAGTAGTTCAGGACCCTGGATTACTGGATTAGTAGTTCAGGCCTCTGGATTATTGGATTAGTAGTTCAGGCCTCTGGATTACTGTATTAGTAGTTTAGGCCCCTGGATTATTGGATTAGTAGTTCAGGCCTCTGGATTATTGGATTAGTAGTTCAGGCCTCTGGATTATTGGATTAGTAGTTCAGGCCTCTGGATTATTGGATTAGTAGTTCAGGCCTCTGGATTATTGGATTAGTAGTTCAGGCCTCTGGATTACTGGATTAGTAGTTCAGGCCTCTGGATTATTGGATTAGTAGTTCAGGCCTCTGGATTATTGGATTAGTAGTTCAGGCCTCTGGATTACTGGATTAGTAGTTCAGGCTTCTGGATTACTGTATTAGTAGTTCAGGCCTCTGGATTACTGGATTAGTAGTTCAGGCCTCTGGATTATTGGATTAGTAGTTCAGGCCTCTGGATTATTGGATTAGTAGTTCAGGCCTCTGGGTCACTGGATTAGTAGTTCAGGCCTCTGGATTACTGGATTAGTAGTTCAGGCCTCTGGATTATTGGATTAGTAGTTCAGGCCTCTGGATTACTGGATTAGTAGTTCAGGCCTCTGGATTACTGGATTAGTAGTTCAGGCCTCTGGATTATTGGATTAGTAGTTCAGGCCTCTGGGTCACTGGATTAGTAGTTCAGGCCCCTGGATTACTGGATTAGTAGTTCAGGCCTCTGGGTCACTGGATTAGTAGTTCAGGCCTCTGGATTACTGGATTAGTAGTTCAGGTCTCTGGGTCACTGGATTAGTAGTTCAGGCCTCTGGATTACTGGATTAGTAGTTCAGGCCTCTGGATTATTGGATTAGTAGTTCAGGCCCCTGGATTACTGGATTAGTAGTTCAGGCCTCTGGATTATTGGATTAGTAGTTCAGGCCTCTGGATTATTGGATTAGTAGTTCAGGCCTCTGGATTATTGGATTAGTAGTTCAGGCCTCTGGATTATTGGATTAGTAGTTCAGGCCTCTGGATTACTGGATTAGTAGTTCAGGCCTCTGGGTCACTGGATTAGTAGTTCAGGCCTCTGGATTACTGGATTAGTAATTCAGGCCTCTGGATTACTGGATTAGTAGTTCAGGCCTCTGGA
This sequence comes from Heptranchias perlo, assembly GCF_035084215.1. Taxonomy (NCBI): domain Eukaryota; kingdom Metazoa; phylum Chordata; class Chondrichthyes; order Hexanchiformes; family Hexanchidae; genus Heptranchias; species Heptranchias perlo. Next base: position 13,511,805 of record NC_090363.1, read on the forward strand.
TTACTGGATTAGTAGTTCAGGCCTCTGGATTACTGGATTAGTAGTTCAGGCCTCTGGATTATTGGATTAGTAGTACAGGCCTCTGGGTCACTGGATTAGTAGTTCAGGCCCCTGGATTACTGGATTAGTAGTTCAGGCCTCTGGGTCACTGGATTAGTAGTTCAGGCCTCTGGATTACTGGATTAGTAGTTCAGGCCTCTGGATTATTGGACTGGTAGTTCAGGCCTCTGGATTACTGGATTAGTAGTTCAGGCCTCTGGGTCACTGGATTAGTAGTTCAGGCCTCTGGATTACTGGATTAGTAGTTCAGGCCTCTGGATTACTGGATTAGTAGTTCAGGCCTCTGGATTACTGGATTAGTAGTTCAGGCCTCTGGATTACTGGATTAGTAGTTCAGGCCTCTGGGTCACTGGATTAGTAGTTCAGGCCTCTGGATTACTGGATTAGTAGTTCAGGCCTCTGGATTACTGGATTAGTAGTTCAGGCCTCTGGATTACTGGATTAGTAGTTCAGGCCTCTGGATTACTGGATTAGTAGTTCAGGCCTCTGGATTATTGGATTAGTAGTTCAGGCCTCTGGATTATTGGATTAGTAGTTCAGGCCTCTGGATTACTGGATTAGTAGTTCAGGCCTCTGGATTACTGGATTAGTAGTTCAGGCCTCTGGATTACTGGATTAGTAGTTCAGGCCTCTGGATTACTGGATTAGTAGTTCAGGCCTCTGGATTACTGGATTAGTAGTTCAGGCCTCTGGATTACTGGATTAGTAGTTCAGGCCTCTGGGTCACTGGATTAGTAGTTCAGGCCCCTGGATTACTGGATTAGTAGTTCAGGCCTCTGGGTCACTGGATTAGTAGTTCAGGCCTCTGGATTACTGGATTAGTAGTTCAGGCCTCTGGATTATTGGACTGGTAGTTCAGGCCTCTGGATTACTGGATTAGTAGTTCAGGCCTCTGGGTCACTGGATTAGTAGTTCAGGCCTCTGGATTACTGGATTAGTAGTTCAGGCCTCTGGATTACTGGATTAGTAGTTCAGGCCTCTGGATTACTGGATTAGTAGTTCAGGCCTCTGGATTACTGGATTAGTAGTTCAGGCCTCTGGGTCACTGGATTAGTAGTTCAGGCCTCTGGATTACTGGATTAGTAGTTCAGGCCTCTGGATTACTGGATTAGTAGTTCAGGCCTCTGGATTACTGGATTAGTAGTTCAGGCCTCTGGATTACTGGATTAGTAGTTCAGGCCTCTGGATTATTGGATTAGTAGTTCAGGCCTCTGGATTATTGGATTAGTAGTTCAGGCCTCTGGATTATTGGATTAGTAGTTCAGGCCTCTGGATTATTGGATTAGTAGTTCAGGCCTCTGGATTATTGGATTAGTAGTTCAGGCCTCTGGGTCACTGGATTAGTAGTTCAGGCCTCTGGATTACTGGATTAGTAGTTCAGGCCTCTGGATTACTGGATTAGTAGTTCAGGCCTCTGGATTACTGGATTAGTAGTTCAGGCCCCTGGATTATTAGATTAGTAGTTCAGGCCTCTGGATTACTGGATTAGTAGTTCAGGCCTCTGGATTAGTAGTTCAGGCCTCTGGGTCACTGGATTAGTAGTTCAGGCCTCTGGATTAGTAGTTCAGGCCTCTGGGTCACTGGATTAGTAGTTCAGGCCTCTGGATTACTGGGTTAGTAGTTCAGGCCTCTGGATTATTGGATTAGTAGTTCAGGCCTCTGGATTACTGGATCAGTAGTTCAGGCCTCTGGATTACTGTATTAGTAGTTCAGGCCTCTGGATTATTGGATTAGTAGTTCAGGCCTCTGGATTATTGGATTAGTAGTTCAGGCCTCTGGATTATTGGATTAGTAGTTCAGGCCTCTGGATTACTGTATTAGTAGTTCAGGCCTCTGGATTACTGGATTAGTAGTTCAGGCCTCTGGATTACTGGATTAGTAGTTCAGGCCCCTGGATTTCTGGATTAGTAGTTCAGGCCCTCTGGAATACTGTATTAGTAGTTCAGGCCTCTGGATTATTGGATTAGTAGTTCAGGCCTCTGGATTATTGGATTAGTAGTTCAGGCCTCTGGATTATTGGATTAGTAGTTCAGGCCTCTGGGTCACTGGATTAGTAGTTCAGGCCCCTGGATTACTGGATTAGTAGTTCAGGCCTCTGGGTCACTGGATTAGTAGTTCAGGCCTCTGGATTACTGGATTTGTAGTTCAGGTCTCTGGGTCACTGGATTAGTAGTTCAGGCCTCTGGATTACTGGATTAGTAGTTCAGGCCTCTGGATTATTGGATTAGTAGTTCAGGCCCCTGGATTACTGGATTAGTAGTTCAGGCCTCTGGATTATTGGATTGGTAGTTCGGGCCTCTGGATTACTGTATTAGTAGTTTAGGCCCCTGGATTATTGGATTAGTAGTTCAGGCCTCTGGATTATTGGATTAGTAGTTCAGGCCTCTGGATTATTGGATTAGTAGTTCAGGCCTCTGGATTATTGGACTTAGTAGTTCAGGCCCTCTGGATTACTTGGATTGGTAATTCAGGCTTCTGGATTACTGTATTAGTAGTTCAGGCCTCTGGATTACTGGATTAGTAGTTCAGGCTCTGGATTATTGGATTAGTAGTTCAGGCCTCTGGATTATTGGATTAGTAGTTCAGGCCTCTGGGTCACTGGATTAGTAGTTCAGGCCTCTGGATTACTGGATTAATAGTTCAGGCCTCTGGATTCATTGGATTAGTAGTTCAGGCCCTCTGGATTACTGGATTAGTAGTTCAGGCCTCTGGATTACTGGATTAGTAGTTCAGGCCTCTGGATTATTGGATTAGTAGTTCAGGCCTCTGGGTCACTGGATTAGTAGTTCAGGCCCCTGGATTACTGGATTAGCTAGTTCAGGCCTCTGGATTACTGGATTAGTAGTTCAGGCCTCTGGGTCACTGGATTAGTAGTTCAGGCCTCTGGATTACTGGATTAGTAGTTCAGGCTCTGGGTCACTGGATTAGTAGTTCAGGCCTCTGGTTCACTGGATAGTAGTTCAGGCCTCTGGATTACTGGATTAGTAGTTCAGGCCTCTGGATCACTGGATTAGTAGTTCAGGCCTCTGGATTACTGGATTAGTAGTTCAGGCTCTGGTCACTGGATTAGTAGTTCAGGCCTCTGGATTACTGGATTAGTAGTTCAGGCCTCTGATTACTTGGAATAGTAGTTCAGGCCCTCTGGATTACTGGATTAGTAGTTCAGGCCTCTGGATTAATGGATTAGTAGTTCAGGCCTCTGGATATGCAATTCAGCTATTAAGTTCAGCCTCTGGATTACTGATTAGCTAGTAACTCAGGCCATTAACTTGAATAGTAGTCAGCTCTGAACATTCAACTACTAACTTCAGTCACTTCAGGACTACTGATAGTAGTTCAGGCCTCTGGATTACTGACTAAGTTCAGGCCTCTGGATACTTGAAGTAGTCAACCATATTACTTAATAATACTCTGATACTGATTAGTAGTTCAGCCTGCCTCTGATTAATGATAATAAGCCCTTCAATTTAAGCCATTAAACTATAAGGCCTTCAGTCTCAACATTCAATAAGTTCAACCTTGACAGATTACCATTCAATAGTAAGCCTTCAATTCAACATTAACTACTAACCTTCCAATTCAACAATTCAACTACTAACTTCTACATTACAACATTCAACTACTATCAGTACAATTAAACATTAACTACTAACCTTCAATTTAACCTGTAAACTACTAACATTCCATTCATACGATTAGAATACTAACATTCCTACTTTACTCATTATACTAACTTAACTTCAACATTACTAACTAATTCAGCCTCAATTACTTCAACTAATAACTATTCAACATTACTGAACTACTAATTCAAGTCACATTCAAATACTAACTTCACATTCAAACATTCAACTAATACAGTCCAATTAAACCTATTCAACTACTAACCTTCAATTCAACAATTCAACTAACTTAACCTTCACTTCAACATTCAACTACTAACCTTCATTTCAACCATTCAACTACTAACATCAATTCAACATTCAACTACTAACTTCACATTCAACATTCAACTACTAACTTCAATTCAACATTCAACTACTAACCTTCAATTCAACATTCAACTACTAACTTCAATTCAACAATTCAACTACTAACTTCAATTTACATTCAAATACTAACTTCATTCAACATTCAACTACTAACCTTCAATCTACCATTCAACTACTAACCTTCCATTCAACATTCAACTACTAACCTTACATTCAACCATTCATTACTAACCTTCAATTCAACATTCAACTACTAACCTTCAATTTACATTCAACTACTAACCTTCACATTCAACATTCAACTACTAACCTTCAATTCAACCATTCAACTACTAACATCAATTCAACATTCAACTACTAACCTTCAATTCAACATTCAACTACTAACTTCAATTTACAATTCAACTACTAACCTTCACATTCAACATTCAACTACTAACCTTAATTCAACATTCAACTACTAACCTTCAATTCAACATTCAACTACTAACTTAATTCAACATTCACTACTAACTTACATTCAACATTCAACTACTAACCTTCAATTCAACAATTCAACTACTAACCTTCAATTCAACATTAAACTACTAACTTCAATTCAACATTCAACTACTAACCTTCAATTTACATTCAACTACTAACTTCAATCAACATTCAACTACTAACCTTCAATTCAACATTCAACTACTAACCTTCAATTCAACATACAACTACTAACTTCATTCAACATTCAACTACTAACTTCATTCACAATTCAACTACTAACTTAATTCAACATTCAACTACTAACCTTCAATTCAACATTCAACTACTAACTTCAATTCAACATTCAACTACTAACTTCACATTCAACATTCAACTACTAACCTTCAATTCAACATTCAACTACTAACCTTCAATTCAACATTCAACTACTAACTTCAATTCAACATTCAACTACTAACCTTCAATTCAACATACAACTACTAACCTTAATTCAACATTCAACTACTAACTTCATTCAACATTCAACTACTAACCTTAATTCAACATTCAACTACTAACTTCAATTCAACATTCAACTACTAACTTCAATTCAACATTCAACTACTAACTTACATTCAACATTCAACTACTAACTTCAATTCAACATTCAACTACTAACTTCAATTCAACATTCAACTACTAACCTTCAATTCAACATTCAACTACTAACTTAATTCAACAATTCAACTACTAACTTCAATTCAACATTCACTACTAACTTCATTCAACAATTCAAACTAACTTAATTCACATTCAACTACTAACCTTCAACTCAACAATCACCTAACTAACTTACATTCAACATTCAACTACTAACTTCAATTCAACCATTCAACTACTAACCTCACATCACATTCAACTACTAACCTTCAACTCAACAATTCACCTACTAACTTCTATTCAACAATTCACACTCCCAATCACATATCACACACAACCAACAACACACACCAACTAAAACTACATCCTCCTCACACAACACCCCTCAACTACCAACCACCAACCATAATCCCACCACAACCACCCACCAACTCTCACATCCCACCACCACCCAATCCACCTCTCATCCCACACCACCCTACCACCCTCTTCATCCACACCCCCACCCTACCACCTCTTCCATCCACACACCACCCAACACCTCTTCATCCACACACCACCCTATCCACCTCTTCATCCCAACCACCACCCCACCACTCTTCATCCCCAAACCACTACCACCTCTTCATCCACACACACCCAACCACCTATCCACACCAACACACACCATACCACCACTCTTCCATCCACACACCACCACCCTCATCACACCCACACCTACCCACACCTCCTTCATACCCACCACACCCACTACCACCCTCTTCATCCCACACACCCTACCACCTCTATCCAACCCACACCACCTACACCACTCTTCATCCACCACCACCCTACACCCTCTTATCCACACCACCACCACCACCACTTATCCACACCACCCTACACCTCTTCATCACCACACACCTACCACCTCTTCATCACCACAACCACTACCACCTCTTCATCACACACCACCCTACCACCTCTTCATCCACCACACACCTACCACCCTCTTCCATCCACACAACCACTACCACCCTCTTCCATCCACCAACAACCTAACCACCCTATTCAACCTCACACCCACTACAACCATCTTCCATCACCTACAACACCACTACCAACCATCTATCTCCAACACACACCCAACACACCTCTTCATCAACAACCAACACCTAACACACTCTTCATCCACCACAACACCCTACACCTCATACCTCACTCCACCTACCAACAACCAACCTACCATCCTACACCACACTACACCTCTCATCCACACACCACCAACCCTCTCCCATCCACCAACACCCAACAACCATCCTTCATCCACTCACCATACCAACACCATATCCAGACACTACCAACTCAACCAATCCTCAAACCCTCTTCCATACACAACTAATCCAAATCCAGAGGCTGAACCTAACTCACAACACAACTCCTAACAGTAACCAGATGCATACCACAATCAGTAATCAGATCCTGACCTACTAAAACCACTAATCCAGCTAAACTCCAACCAGCTCTTACACTACTCAACTCCACTACATCCAGAGGCCTGAAACAACCTCATCCCTACACTAGTAATCACACTAATCCAGTAACCAGAGGCCTGAACTACTAATCAGTAACCTAGGCCTGAACTCAATCCAGTGACCAGAGGCAGACTACTAAATCAGTAAACCAGAGGCCTGAACTACAGTCCAAACTCCAGAGGCCTGAACTACTAATCCAGTAATCCAGAGGCCTGAACTACTAATCCAGTGACCCAGAGGCCTGAACTACTAATCCAGTAATCCAGGGGCCTGAACTACTAATCCAGTGACCAGAGGCCTGAACTACTAATCCAATAATCCAGAGGCCTGAACTACTAATCCAGTAATCCAGAGGCCTGAACTACTAATCCAGTAATCCAGAGGCCTGAACTACTAATCCAGTAATCAGGCCTGAATACTAATCCAGTAATCCAGAGGCCTGAACTACTAATCCAGTAATCCAGAGGCCTGAACTACTAATCCAATAATCCAGAGGCCTGAACTACTAATCCAATAATCCAGAGGCCTGAACTACTAATCCAGTAATCCAGAGGCCTGAACCTACTAATCCAGTAATCCAGAGGCCTGAACTACTAATCCAGTAATCCAGAGGCCTGAACTACTAATCCAGTAATCCAGAGGCCTGAACTACTAATCCAGTGACCCAGAGGCCTGAACTACTAATCCAGTAATCCAGAGGCCTGAACTACTAATCCAGTAATCCAGAGGCCTGAACTACTAATCCAGTAATCCAGGGGCCTGAACTACTAATCCAGTAACCCAGAGGCCTGAACTACTAATCCAGTAATCCAGAGGCCTGAACTACTAATACAGTAATCCAGAGGCCTGAACTACTAATCCAGTAATCCAGAGGCCTGAACTACTAATCCAGTAATCCAGAGGCCTGAACTACTAATCCTGTGACCCAGAGGCCTGAACTACTAATCCAGTAATCCAGGGGCCTGAACTACTAATCCAGTGACCCAGAGGCCTGAACTACTAATCCAATAATCCAGAGGCCTGAACTACTAATCCAGTAATCCAGAGGCCTGAACTACTAATCCAGTAATCCAGAGGCCTGAACTACTAATCCAGTAATCCAGAGGCCTGAATTACTAATCCAGTAATCCAGAGGCCTGAACTACTAATCCAGTGACCCAGAGGCCTGAACTACTAATCAGTAATCCAGAGGCCTGAACTACGAATCCAATAATCCAGAGGCCTGAACTACTAATCCAATAATCCAGAGGCCTGAACTACTAATCCAATAATCCAGAGGCCTGAACTACTCATCCAATAATCCAGAGGCCTGAACTACTAATCCAGTAATCCAGGGGCCTGAACTACTAATCCAATAATCCAGAGGCCTGAACTACTAATCCAGTAATCCAGAGGCCTGAACTACTAATCCAGTGACCAGAGACCTGAACTACTAATCCAGTAATCCAGAGGCCTGAACTACTAATCCAGTGACCCAGAGGCCTGAACTACTAATCCAGTAATCAGGGGCCTGAACTACTAATCCAGTGACCCAGAGGCCTGAACTACTAATCCAGTGACCCAGAGACCTGAACTACAAATCCAGTAATCCAGAGGCCTGAACTACTAATCCAGTGACCCAGAGGCCTGAACTACTAATCCAGTAATCCAGAGGCCTGAACTACTAATCCAGTAATCCAGGGGCCTGAACTACTAATCCAGTGACCAGCTGAACGCCTGAACTACTAATCCAATAATCCAGAGGCCTGAACTACTAATCCAGTAATCCAGAGGCCTGAACTACTAATCCAGTAATCAGAGGCCTGAACTACTAATCCAATAATCCAGAGGCCTGAACTATAATCCAGTAATCCAGAGGCTGAACTACTAATCCAGTGACCAGAGGCCTGAACTACTAATCCAATAATCCAGAGGCCTGAACTACTAATCCAATAATCCAGAGGCCTGAACTACTAATCCAGTAATCCAGAGGCCTGAACTACTAATACAGTAATCCAGAAGCCTGAATTACCAATCCAATAATCCAGAGGCCTGAACTACTAATCCAATAATCCAGAGGCCTGAACTACTAATCCAATAACCAGAGGCCTGAACTACTAATCCAATAATCCAGAGGCCTGAACTACTAATCCAATAATCCAGGGGCCTAAACTACTAATACAGTAATCCAGAGGCCCGAACTACCAATCCAATAATCCAGAGGCCTGAACTACTAATCCAGTAATCCAGGGGCCTGAACTACTAATCCAATAATCCAGAGGCCTGAACTACTAATCCAGTAATCCAGAGGCCTGAACTACTAATCCAGTGACCCAGAGACCTGAACTACAATCCAGTAATCCAGAGGCCTGAACTACTAATCCAGTGACCCAGAGGCCTGAACTACTAATCCAGTAATCCAGGGGCCTGAACTACTAATCCAGTGACCCAGAGGCCTGAACTACTAATCCAATAATCCAGAGGCCTGAACTACTAATCCAATAATCCAGAGGCCTGAACTACTAATCCAATAATCCAGAGGCCTGAACTACTAATACAGTAATCCAGAGGCCTGAACTACTAATCCAGAAATCCAGGGGCCTGAACTACTAATCCAGTAATCCAGAGGCCTGAACTACTAATCCAGTAATCCAGAGGCCTGAACTACTAATACAGTAATCCAGAGGCCTGAACTACTAATCCAATAATCCAGAGGCCTGAACTACTAATCCAATAATCAGAGGCCTGAACTACTAATCCAATAATCCAGAGGCCTGAACTACTAATACAGTAATCCAGAGGCCTGAACTACTGATCCAGTAATCCAGAGGCCTGAACTACTAATCCAATAATCCAGAGGCCTGAACTACTAACCCAGTAATCCAGAGGCCTGAACTACTAATCCAGTGACCCAGAGGCCTGAACTACTAATCCAGAGGCCTGAACTACTAATCCAGTGACCCAGAGGCCTGAACTACTAATCCAGAGGCCTGAACTACTAATCCAGTAATCCAGAGGCCTGAACTACTAATCTAATAATCCAGGGGCCTGAACTACTAATCCAGTAATCCAGAGGCCTGAACTACTAATCCAGTAATCCAGAGGCCTGAACTACTAATCCAGTAATCCAGAGGCCTGAACTACTAATCCAGTGACCCAGAGGCCTGAACTACTAATCCAATAATCCAGAGGCCTGAACTACTAATCCAATAATCCAGAGGCCTGAACTACTAATCCAATAATCCAGAGGCCTGAACTACTAATCCAATAATCCAGAGGCCTGAACTACTAATCCAATAATCCAGAGGCCTGAACTACTAATCCAGTAATCCCAGAGGCCTGAACTACTAATCCAGTAATCCAGAGGCCTGAACTACTAATCCAGTAATCCAGAGGCCTGAACTACTAATCCAGTAATCCAGAGGCCCTGAACTACTAATCCAGTGACCCAGAGGCCTGAACTACTAATCCAGTAATCCAGAGGCCTGAACTACTAATCCAGTAATCCAGAGGCCTGAACTACTAATCCAGTAATCCAGAGGCCTGAACTACTAATCCAGTAATCCAGAGGCCTGAACTACTAATCCAGTGACCCAGAGGCCTGAACTACTAATCCAGTAATCCAGAGGCCTGAACTACCAGTCCAATAATCCAGAGGCCTGAACTACTAATCCAGTAATCCAGAGGCCTGAACTACTAATCCAGTGACCCAGAGGCCTGAACTACTAATCCAGTAATCCAGGGGCCTGAACTACTAATCCAGTGACCAGAGGCCTGAACTACTAATCCAGTAATCCAGAGGCCTGAACTACTAATCCAGTAATCCAGAGGCCTGAACTACTAATCCAGTAATCCAGAGGCCTGAACTACTAATCCAGTAATCCAGAGGCCTGAACTACTAATCCAGTAATCCAGAGGCCTGAACTACTAATCCAGTAATCCAGAGGCCTGAACTACTAATCCAATAATCCAGAGGCCTGAACTACTAATCCAATAATCCAGAGGCCTGAACTACTAATCCAGTAATCCAGAGGCCTGAACTACTAATCCAGTAATCCAGAGGCCTGAACTACTAATCCAGTAATCCAGAGGCCTGAACTACTAACCAGTAATCCAGAGGCCTGAACTACTAATCCAGTGACCCAGAGGCCTGAACTACTAATCCAGTAATCCAGAGGCCTGAACTACTAATCCAGTAATCCAGAGGCCTGAACTACTAATCCAGTAATCCAGAGGCCTGAACTACTAATCCAGTAATCCAGAGGCCTGAACTACTAATCCAGTGACCCAGAGGCCTGAACTACTAATCCAGTAATCCAGAGGCCTGAACTACCAGTCCAATAATCCAGAGGCCTGAACTACTAATCCAGTAATCCAGAGGCCTGAACTACTAATCCAGTGACCCAGAGGCCTGAACTACTAATCCAGTAATCCAGGGGCCTGAACTACTAATCCAGTGACCCAGAGGCCTGTACTACTAATCCAATAATCCAGAGGCCTGAACTACTAATCCAGTAATCCAGAGGCCTGAACTACTAATCAGTAATCCAGAGGCCTGAACTACTAATCCAGTAATCCAGAGGCCTGAATACTAATCAGTAATCCAGAGGCCTGAACTACTAATCCAGTGACCCAGAGGCCTGAACTACTAATCCAGTAATCCAGAGGCCTGAACTACTAATCCAATAATCCAGAGGCCTGAACTACTAATCCAATAATCCAGAGGCCTGAACTACTAATCCAATAATCCAGAGGCCTGAACTACTAATCCAATAATCCAGAGGCCTGAACTACTAATCCAGTAATCCAGGGGCCTGAACTACTAATCCAATAATCCAGAGGCCTGAACTACTAATCCAGTAATCCAGAGGCCTGAACTACTAATCCAGTGACCCAGAGACCTGAACTACTAATCCAGTAATCCAGAGGCCTGAACTACTAATCCAGTGACCCAGAGGCCTGAACTACTAATCCAGTAATCCAGGGGCCTGAACTACTAATCCAGTGACCCAGAGGCCTGAACTACTAATCCAATAATCCAGAGGCCTGAACTACTAATCCAGTAATCCAGAGGCCTGAACTACTAATCCAGTAATCCAGAGGCCTGAACTACTAATCCAATAATCCAGAGGCCTGAACTACTAATCCAGTAATCCAGAGGCCTGAACTACTAATCCAGTGACCAGAGGCCTGAACTACTAATCCAATAATCCAGAGGCCTGAACTACTAATCCAATAATCCAGAGGCCTGAACTACTAATCCAGTAATCCAGAGGCCTGAACTACTAATACAGTAATCCAGAAGCCTGAACTACTAATCCAGTAATCCAGAGGCCTGAACTACTAATCCAATAATCCAGAGGCCTGAACTACTAATCCAATAATCCAGAGGCCTGAACTACTAATCCAGTAATCCAGAGGCCTGAACTACTAATCCAATAATCCAGAGGCTGAACTACTAATCCAATAATCCAGAGGCCTGAACTACTAATCCAATAATCCAGAGGCCTGAACTACTAATCCAATAATCCAGAGGCCTGAACTACTAATCCAATAATCCAGGGGCCTAAACTACTAATACAGTAATCCAGAGGCCTGAACTACTAATCCAATAATCCAGAGGCCTGAACTACTAATCCAGTAATCCAGGGTCCTGAACTACTAATCCAATAATCCAGAGGCCTGAACTACTAATCCAGTAATCCAGAGGCCTGAACTACTAATCCAGTGACCCAGAGACCTGAACTACGAATCCAGTAATCCAGAGGCCTGAACTACTAATCCAGTGACCCAGAGGCCTGAACTACTAATCCAGTAATCCAGGGGCCTGAACTACTAATCCAGTGACCCAGAGGCCTGAACTACTAATCCAATAATCCAGAGGCCTGAACTACTAATCCAATAATCCAGAGGCCTGAACTACTAATCCAATAATCCAGAGGCCTGAACTACTAATACAGTAATCCAGAGGCCTGAACTACTAATCCAGTAATCCAGGGGCCTGAACTACTAATCCAGTAATCCAGAGGCCTGAACTACTAATCCAGTAATCCAGAGGCCTGAACTACTAATACAGTAATCCAGAGGCCTGAACTACTAATCCAATAATCCAGAGGCCTGAACTACTAATCCAATAATCCAGAGGCCTGAACTACTAATCCAGTAATCCAGAGGCCTGAACTACTAATACAGTAATCCAGAGGCCTGAACTACTGATCCAGTAATCCGGAGGCCTGAACTACTAATCCAATAATCCAGAGGCCCTGAACCTACTAACCCAGTAATCCAGAGGCCTGAACTACTAATCCAGTGACCCAGAGGCCTGAACTACTAATCCAGAGGCCTGAACTACTAATCCAGTGACCCAGAGGCCTGAACTACTAATCCAGAGGCCTGAACTACTAATCCAATGACCCAGAGGCCTGAACTACTAATCCAGAGGCCTGAACTACTAATCCAGTAATCAGAGGCCTGAACTACTAATCTAATAATCCAGGGGCCTGAACTACTAATCCAGTAATCCAGAGGCCTGAACTACTAATCCAGTAATCCAGAGGCCTGAACTACTAATCCAGTAATCCAGAGGCCTGAACTACTAATCCAGTGACCAGAGGCCTGAACTACTAATCCAATAATCCAGAGGCCTGAACTACTAATCCAATAATCCAGAGGCCTGAACTACTAATCCAATAATCCAGAGGCCTGAACTACTAATCCAATAATCCAGAGGCCTGAACTACTAATCCAATAATCCAGAGGCCTGAACTACTAATCCAGTAATCCAGAGGCCTGAACTACTAATCCAGTAATCCAGAGGCCTGAACTACTAATCCAGTAATCCAGAGGCCTGAACTACTAATCCAGTAATCCAGAGGCCTGAACTACTAATCCAGTGACCCAGAGGCCTGAACTACTAATCCAGTAATCCAGAGGCCTGAACTACTAATCCAGTAATCCAGAGGCCTGAACTACTAATCCAGTAATCCAGAGGCCTGAACTACTAATCCAGTAATCCAGAGGCCTGAACTACTAATCCAGTGACCCAGAGGCCTGAACTACTAATCCAGTAATCCAGAGGCCTGAACTACCAGTCCAATAATCCAGAGGCCTGAACTACTAATCCAGTAATCCAGAGGCCTGAACTACTAATCCAGTGACCCAGAGGCCTGAACTACTAATCCAGTAATCCAGGGGCCTGAACTACTAATCCAGTGAACCAGAGGCCTGAACTACTAATCCAGTAATCCAGAGGCCTGAACTACTAATCCAGTAATCCAGAGGCCTGAACTACTAATCCAGTAATCCAGAGGCCTGAACTACTAATCCAGTAATCCAGAGGCCTGAATTACTAATCCAGTAATCCAGAGGCCTGAACTACTAATCCAGTAATCCAGAGGCCTGAACTACTAATCCAATAATCCAGAGGCCTGAACTACTAATCCAATAATCCAGAGGCCTGAACTACTAATCCAGTAATCCAGAGGCCTGAACTACTAATCCAGTAATCCAGAGGCCTGAACTACTAATCCAGTAATCCAGAGGCCTGAACTACTAATCCAGTAATCCAGAGGCCTGAACTACTAATCCAGTGACCAGAGGCCTGAACTACTAATCCAGTAATCCAGAGGCCTGAACTACTAATCCAGTAATCCAGAGGCCTGAACTACTAATCCAGTAATCCAGAGGCCTGAACTACTAATCCAGTAATCCAGAGGCCTGAACTACTAATCCAGTGACCCAGAGGCCTGAACTACTAATCCAGTAATCCAGAGGCCTGAACTACCAGTCCAATAATCCAGAGGCCTGAACTACTAATCCAGTAATCCAGAGGCCTGAACTACTAATCCAGTGACCCAGAGGCCTGAACTACTAATCCAGTAATCCAGGGGCCTGAACTACTAATCCAGTGACCCAGAGGCCTGTACTACTAATCCAATAATCCAGAGGCCTGAACTACTAATACAGTAATCCAGAGGCCTGAACTACTGATCCAGTAATCCAGAGGCCTGAACTACTAATCCAATAATCCAGAGGCCTGAACTACTAACCCAGTAATCCAGAGGCCTGAACTACTAATCCAGTGACCCAGAGGCCTGAACTACTAATCCAGAGGCCTGAACTACTAATCCAGTGACCCAGAGGCCTGAACTACTAATCCAGAGGCCTGAACTAATTGCCGTGAGTTCAAATCCCGACATGACAGTTTGAGAAATTTAATTCAGTTTTAAAAATATAGAAATAAAAAGCTGGTTTCAGTAAAAGTGTCCGA